>NW_020861274.1:158409-249076 GCF_000972845.2 Larimichthys crocea
ATAGCAGGTAACGCATGATATGCACAGGGGACTCTCCGTCTATCATAGTTAGGAATATGAGTATCTAGCATGATTAGACATGAATCATGTCATAACAGATAACATGTTAGCATCACACTGATGTAGCATTAGCATGTTAGCGCTGATGGGCTACAACTAGAGTTAAGCATTTACGCAGTTAGCCTATTAGCATGTACAATTAGCATGTTAGCAGTTAGCATGTTAACGCTGATGGGCTACAGTAACATTAACATGTTAGCATTAGCAGTGCATTAGCATGTTGATGCATTAGCAGTGCTGTCTAACTCGTGCATGCTAACGCAATTAACAACTACAGCATGATAATGCATTACCATTTAAGTATTGCAGGTATGTATAATCCTAGTGGCTAATGGTAATTATCATTAGCATGTTAACAGAGCTAGCTGCTCTGCTGTCTCTTTCTGCCATGCTTTAGACAGACAAGTTGCAAATTAAGTGCAAGAACTACAAAGGGCTGCCGCGCGGCTTCTGGTGGCCTCCCCCCTCTTCTCCTTCACGCAGGCTGAGGTTGCCAAGCAACCAGGACTAATCAGCAGCAGCTGATCTGCACCTGTTAGAATGTCAGTTAGAGACTGAGAGAAAATGCGGAGAACTCCTCTCAAAGAAAAGGAAGGACTTTTGGCCAAACCGTAATTCCAATCATTGAACCGGCTTAACCTGAGGCACGATGAGACCTTCCTGATCGTTTTACATATCGTTTTGTGTCGATAAATGAAGAAATGTGCCCCAGGAGCAAGAGAGAGAAACGTTACTTCTGCCTTTCCTCCAGAAAATTTCGCTCCTTTTTAACATTGGAGTCTATGAGGCTGTTGGCGGGAGTAGTCGATCAATTAGCCCATCAGGAGCCAAAACTATATGTCTGACAGCTTGGCAGGCGAATGTGAGTGATACAACAAAAATTTGCTACGTCTATGTATGAATGTGTCGTAGTGGGGCATTTGAGGCCACGGTAGGAAATCCTTTTTTTTTTTCACTGATTGTTCTCTCCCCTCTCCACTCTACAGCGATGACTCACGCACTCTAGGTCTGGAAAGTTCTCGCAATACACACCCATTCATTTTTTGGCTTCGTTTTTCTGGATTTTTGGCAAAACCGTTTGCCGAAACTCTTGAAAAGTCTAGCCATCGATTCCCGTCCCCTGGCCGAGCCGGCCGTTTGAATAACCCGTTTTGTGTACGTGCGCAAAAACTCGGGGAGGAAGCGAACCCGAAAAAACAACGGAAGAAACGGAAGAACGAATATAATAATAAGAAAGCCCGAGAGGTTTTAAAGAGTGTGGCTCTTTCAGGCACACTCAATAATAATAAGAATAAGCGCGGTGGATAACATATAGTGTGCGCTTTGCACGCACATCATAAGAATAAAGCCGCGAGAGGTTTTTAAAGCAGTGTGCTCTTCAGGCACACTCAATAATAATATAATATAAGAATAAGCGCGGGTGATAACATATAGTGTGCGCTTTGCACGCACACTCAATAGCCAGAGAGATATAAAGAGTGTGCAATAAAGAAAAAAAAAAAAAAAAAAGTGTCCGGCCCCCCCACACTCAACTAGAAAAATTTCTAAAGAAATTTTGAGGGTGCCTGACTCGGGCCCGTCGTCCCATACATTATTACTGACACTGCCGCACAATTTAGTACTAGAAAAGAAATTTTGAGAGTGACGAGTGGGCTGTTGCGGGGGTCTGTATTCAAAAAGCACACCTCAAACAGTCATTTTTAACATGTTTATAGACACAGGAGCAGCTAGCGCTTACGTGCTAGCAATTAAATTAGCATTTTAAGCATTAGCATGTTAACGATGATGGACTAAGCATTAGCATGTAGCATTAGCACTGGTAACATTAACATGTTGTTAAGCATTAACGTGTTACATTACATATTAGCATTCGCATTTATAGCATAGCAGTTAGCGCGGATGGGCTAACGTATAACATTAGCATGTTAACATTAGCATGTTAACGCTGATGTGCTGATAGGCTAACAGTTAACATTAGCATGTTAGCATTAACATGTTAACATTAGCATGTTAACATTAGCATGTTAACGCTAATGGGATAGCAGTTAACATTAGCATGTTAGCATTAGCATTTAACATTAGCATGTTAACATTCGGCAATGTTAGCATTAACATGTTGAGCGAGATGTGGTAAAAGTTAGCATTGGCATGTTAACCAATTACTGTTAGCTTCGCATGTTAGCATTAGCATGTTAGCGCTGTGGGCTAACAGTTAACATTAGCATGTTAGCATTCGCATGTTAGCATTAGCATGTTAGCACTGATGTGCTAACAGTTAGCATTGGCATGTTAACATTAGCATGTTAACATTAGCATGTTAGCATTCGCATGTTAGCATTAGCATGTTAACGCTGATGGGCTAACAGTTAACATTAGCATGTTAACATTAGCATGTTAACATTCCATTTTAGCATAGCAGTTAACATTAGCATGTTAACAATTAGCATGTTAAGCGCTGATGGGCTAACAGTTTAGCATTAGCATGTTAGCATTAACATGTTAGCGCGGATGTGCTAACAGTTAACATGGCATGTTACAATTAGCATGTTGCGCTGATGGGCTAAACAGTTAACATTAGCATGTTAGCATGGGCATGTTTAGTTTAGCATGTTAACATTAACATGTTGGCCATTACCAGTTAATTACTATTGTTATCATATAACATGTTAAACATTAAGCATGGTAGCATTACATTTTAAAAACGGTGATGCGCTACAATTAACATTGGCTGAGAACATTAACATGTTTAACATTGAGGCATGTTAACGCGGATGGGCTAGCAGTTAGGGCATTAGCATGTTAACATTAGGCATGTTAGCATTCGCGGTTAACATTAGCATGTTAGCGCGTGATGGGCTAACAGTTAACATTAGGCAGGTTAGGCATAGCCATGTTAGCAGTAGCATGTTACGCTGATGGGCAACAGTTAACATTAACATGTTAGCATTGCATTACATACATTGACATTAGCATTAGCATTAGCGTAGCATTAGCTTTTAACATTGCATGTAGCATTGCATTCGCATGCACTATGCAATTAACATACCTGTGGCATTACCATGTTAATATTAGCATGATTAATTCCTAATGGCTAATGTAATTATCATTAGCATGTTAACGAGCTAGCTGCTGCGGCTTCTCTGTCTTGCCATTTAGACAGACAAGTTCAAATTAAGTGCCAAGAACTACTAAAAATGCTGCCGCTCGGCTCTGGGGGCCCTCCCCCCCTTTCTCTCCTTCACGCAGGCTGAGTTGCCAAGCAACAGCGACCTAATCAGCAGCAGCTGATCTGCACCTGTTAGAATGTCAGTTAGAGACTGAGAGAAAAAATGCTGAGAACTCCTCTCGAAAAGGAAGGACTTTTGGCCAAACCGTAATTCCAATCATTGAACCGGCTTAACCTGAGGCACGATGAGACCTCCTGATCGTTTTACATATTCGTTTTGTGTCGATAAATGAAGAAATGTGCCCTCAGGAGCAAGAGAGAAACGTTACTTCTCTGCCTTTTCTCCAGAAAATTTCGCTCCTTTTTAACATTGGAGTCTATGAGGCTGTTGGCGGAGTAGTCGATCAATCAGCCTGTATGGAGCCAAAACATATAGGAGACAGTTCAACAGTGTTATCACTGCGATCACCTCGAATTTTCCTACATTTTAAGGGGTAATCATGTCTAGCTGGGCATTTGAGGCCAGGGTAGTGAAATCCTATATCCGTTTTATTTTTTTCACTGATTGTTCTCTCCCCTCTCCACCTCTAGCGAACAAATTCACGCACTCTAGGTCTGGAGAGTTCTCGCATACACACCCATTCATTTTTTGTGGCTTCGTTTTTCTGGATTTTTTGGCAAAACCGTTTGCCGAAACTCTTAGAAAAGTCTTAGCCATCGATTCCTCCCGGCCGAGCCGGTCGTTTTGATACCGTTTTGTGTATGTGCGCAAAAAACTCTGGGAGGAGAAGCGAGCCAAAAAAAAACAGGAAGAAACGGAAGACGAATAAGAATAAGCCCGAGAGATAATAAAGTGTGCTCTTTCAGGCACACTCAATAAGCCCGAGAGATAATAAAGAGTGTGCTCCTTCAGACACTCAATAAGCGCGGTGGATAACATAGGTGTGCGCTTTCAGGCACACTCAATAAAACAATAACTAGAAAAATTTCTAAAGAAATTTGAGGTGTGCCTGACCTGCCCCGTCGCCCCCATGCAATTATGACTGACACTGCTCAGCACAAATTCAGTACTAGAAAAGAAATTTTGAGAGTGACGAGTGGGGTGGTTGCTGGGGGTCGTATCCAAAAAGCACACCTCAAACAGTATTTTTAAACATGTTTATTTAGACACAGGAGCAGCTAGCACTTACGTGCTAGCAATAACATTAGAATTTTTAGGTAACAGTTAGCATTATCATGTTAGCATTAGCATTTTAGCATTAACATGTTAAACGATGATGGACAGCAGTTAAAATTAGCAGGTTAGCATTGAAGCATGTTAACATTAGCATGTTAGCAGTAGCATGTTATCATTAGCATGTTTAACGCTGATGGGCTAACAGTTAATATTAGTGTAACCTTCTGAAGCAGAAAATATTAGTAATTAATAATAACTTGACTATGGCCAGAATAAGAAACAGAAGATTTAATTTCAAGCCCAGGTGTAACCAACCGATGCAACATGAACGACACGACACTGTGGCTCTTTTTTGGTAATGGAACAATGCTCATTGTTCTCATTAACCAAAAGAGCCACAGTGTGTCTGTCGTTCAGTGCATCGGTTGGTTACACCCTTTGGGCTGAATTTAATCTTCTGTTTCTTATTCTGGCCATTAGTTTCAAGTTATTTTATCATTACTAATACTTTCTGCTTCAGAAGGGTTACACTAATATTAACTGTTAGCCCATCAGCGTTAAATGCTAATGATAACATGCTATGCTAACATGCTAATGTTAACATGCTCATGCTAACATGCTAATTGTTAACTGCCTGTCCATCATCGTTAACATGTTAATGCTAAAATGCTAATGCTAAACATGTAATGCTAACTGTACCTAAAAATCTAATGTAATTGCTAGCACGTAAGCTAGCTGCTCCTGTGTCTAAATAAACATGTTAAAAATGACTGTTTGAGGTGTGCTTTTTGGATACAGACCCAGCAACAGCCCACTCGTCACTCTCAAAATTTCTTTTCTAGTACTGAATTTGCTGAGCAGTGTCAGTATAGCATGGGGCGACGGGGCCAGGTCAGGCACACTCAAAATTTCTTTAGAAATTTTTCTAGTTATTGTTCTTATTGAGTGTGCCTGAAAGCGCACACTATATGTTATCCACTCGCGCTTATTGAGTGTGCCTGAAGGAGCACACTCTTTATTATCCTCGGCTTCTATTGAGTGTGCCTGAAAGAGCACACTGTTATTATCTCTTCGGGCTCTATTCTTATTCGTCTTCCGTTTCTTCCGTTGTTTTTTTTTGGCTCGCTTCTCCTCCCAGAGTTTTTTGCGCACATACACAAACGGTATCAAAACGACCGGCTCGCCGGAGCGGGAATCGATGCTAAGACTTTTCTAAGAGTTTCGGCAAACGGTTTTTGCCAAAAATCCAGAAAAACGAAGCCAAAAAATGAATGGGTGTGTATTGCGAGAACTCTCCAGACCTAGAGTGCGTGATGTCATCGCTAGAGTGGAGAGGGGAGAGAACAATCAGTGAAAATAAAACGGATTTCACTACCCTGGCCTCAAATGCCCAGCTACAGACATGATTATCCCCTTAAAATGTAGGAAAATTCGAGGTGATCGCAGTGATAACACTGTTGAAGCTGTCTCCTATATAGTTTTGGCTCCATACAGGCTGATTGATCGACTACTCCCGCCAACAGCCTCATAGACTCCAATTTAAAAAAGGAGCGAATTTTCTGGAGAAAGGCAGAAAGTAACGTTTCTCTCTCTTGCTCCTGAGGGCACATTTCTTCATTTATCGACACAAACGAATATGTAAAACGATCAGGAAGGTCTCATCGTGCCTCAGGTTAAGCCGGTTCAATGATTGGAATTACGGTTTGGCCAAAAGTCCTTCCTTTTCGAGAGGAGTTCTCAGCATTTTCTCTCAGTCTCTAACTGACATTCTAACAGGTGCAGATCAGCTGCTGCTGATTAGGTCCTGTTGTGGCAACCTCAGCCTCGTGAAGGAGAGAAGAGGGGGAGGGCCACCAGAAGCCGAGCGGCAGCCATTTTAGTAGTTCTTGGCACTTAATTTGAACTTGTCTGTCTAAATGGCAGACAGAGACAGCAGAGCAGCTAGCTCGTTAACATGTAATGATAATTACCATTAGCCATAGGAATTTAATACATGCTTAATATTAAACTGGGTAATGCCAAACATGCTAATGTTAACTGTTAGCCTATCAGCACATCAGCGCTAACATGCTAATGTTAACATGTTAATGTTAACATGCTAATGCTAACATGCTAATGTTAACTGTTAGCCCATCAGCGCTAACATGCTAATGGTAACATGCCAATGTTAACTGTTAGCACATCAGCGCTAACATGCTAATGCTAACATGCTAATGTTAACATACTAATGCTAACATGCTAATGCTAACTGCTAGCCCACACACACACACACACACACACAGAACAAGCACACATGCACGCACAGACACACACACACAGGACAGGTTTTTCAAAATAAGAGTCCCCTCAAAATAAGAGCCCAATAAAAAGGCAATGATGACACAGCTTGTTGTATTAATACTGAATTTTCTGAGCAGTGTCAGTAATAATGCATGGGGACGACGGGGCCAGAGTCAGGCACACTCAAAATTTCTTTAGAAATTTTTCTAGTTGATACTACTGTTCTACCTGCTGTCCACTGAGGAGGATCTGCAGTAGTGTCCAAGTTATTTCTACTGTTTTGATAATAGAAATTATATGTATATCAAAATCAAATCAAATCAATTTTATTTGTATAGCCCAAAGTCACAAAGTACATTTGCCTCAGAGGGCTTTACAATCTGTACAGGGAGTGACACCATCTGTCTTTAGACCCTCGGTTCGAGTAAGGAAAAACTTGCCCACAAAAACCCTTTCAACAGGGAAAAAATGTGGAAGAAACCTCAGGAAGAGCCACAGAGGAGGGATCCCTCTCCCAGGACGGACAGACGTGCAATGGATGTCACGTGTACAGGACAAATTAACACAAACATATTGTACAATTACAATGACTGACAAAATGACAATGAATCACAATGAATGATAAAAATGATTACAGTAACAGATATGGTAGTAACAATGACAGTAATAATATACGTAGTGGGCGTCGCGCAGGATCACAGCAGCAGCCACGATCCACGAGAACCTGCTGGACGACAGAGCACAGAAGCTCCGGGGAAGTTTGGTTAGTAACATGCATTAATGAGACATGTCCACAGATGGAGAGATGGCGAGAGAGAGAGAGAGAGAGAGAGAGAGAGAGAGAGAGAGAGAGGGTTTTCGGTAAGGGAGATCATCTTCAACCAATACCGTGCCTGGCTAGGCATAACCCTGGGTGGGGGGTGGAGTCCCCCGGCAGTCTAATCCTATGGCAGCATAACTAAGGGATGACCTGAGCCAGCCCTAACTATAGGCTTTATCAAAAAGGAAAGTCTTAAGTCTATTCTTAAAGGTGTTGACCGTGTCTGCCTCCCGAACCCAGAAAGGTAGTTTGTTCCACAGAAGAGAAGCCTGATAGCTGAAAGCTCTGGCTCCCAATCTACTTTTGGAAACTATAGGAACCACAAGGAACCCAGCATCCTGAGAGCGCAGTGTTCTAGAGGGGTAGTAAGGTATTATGAGCTCTTTTAGATACGATGGTGCCTGACCATGAAGAGCTTTGTAAGTAAGGAGAAGAATTTTAAATTCTATTCTAGATTTAATAGATTCTTTACAGTGGAGCTGGAGGCCAGGGTGATCCCATCTAAAGTAACTAAGTCTCTAGAAAGAGAGTTTCTGAGGTGTTTGGGTCCAATTACAAGAACTTCAGTTTTGTCTGAATTTAACATCAAAAAATTGTAGGTCATCCAACTTTTTATATCCTTAAGGCATGCTTGGAGTTTAGTTAACTGATTGGTTGCATCAGGCTTGATCGATAAATATAATTGGGTGTCGTCAGCATAACAATGAAAATTGATAGAGTGATTCCTAATAATGTTCCCTAAAGGAAGCATATATAAACTGAATAGAAGTGGTCCAAGTACAGAACCTTGTGGGACTCCATGACAAACTTTGGTCTGCATGGAGGATTCATCATTGACGTGAACAAACTGAGATCGATCTAAAAAATACGATTTAAACCAGCTAAGGGCGGTTCCTTTGATGCCAATTTGATGTTCCAGTCTCTGTAAAAGAATTTGATGGTCAATGGTGTCAAATGCAGCACTAAGATCTAACAGGACAAGTACAGAGATGAGTCCTTTGTCTGATGCCATTAGGAGGTCATTTGTAACTTTGACTAATGCGGTCTCTGTGCTATGATGCACTCTAAATCCTGACTGGAAATCCTCAAATAGACTATTGTTATGGAGAAAGTCACACAGCTGATTAGCTACAGCTTTCTCAAGTATCTTAGACAGAAAGGGAAGGTTTGATATCGGTCTGTAGTTGGCTAAGACCTCTGGGTCTAGAGTAGGCTTTTTAAGAAGAGGTTTAATTACAGCTACCTTAAAGGACTGTGGTACATATCCTGATAATAAAGACAGATTAATCATATCCAGTAACGAATTACTAACTACAGGTAAAAGATCCTTGAGCAGCCTGGTTGGGATGGAGTCTAAGAGACAGGTTGACAGCTTAGCTGCAGAAATGATTAAAGTTATTTGATGAAGGTCGATGGGAGAAAAACAGTCTAAATACATAACAGGTTTTACAGCTGTTTCAAAACTTGCTGTATCAGAATGCAGATCAATGCCTGTTGAGGGCAAGAGGTGATGGATTTTGTCTCTAATAGTTATAATCTTATCATTAAAGAAGCTCATGAAGTCATTGCTACTTAGACCTAAAGGAATAGATGGTTCAGTAGAGCTGTGATTCTCTGTTAGCCTGGCTACAGTGCTGAAGAGAAACCTGTGGTTGTTCTTATTCTCCTCAATTAAAGAAGAGTAATAGGCTGCTCTGGCATTACGGAGAGCCTTCCTGTATGTTTTGAGATTATCTTGCCAGACTAGATGAGATTCTTCCAGTTTAGTGGCACGCCATTTGCGTTCAGATTTACGTGCCTCTTGCTTTAATTTACGAGCCTCCTGGCTATACCATGGTGCTAGCCTTCTTTGTTTAATTATCTTCTTTTTCAGAGGTGCAATAGAGTCTAGAGTTGTCCGTAATGAGCCTGTAATACTATCAACAAGATGGTCTATTTGTGGGTGGCTAAAGGAAGTAGACAAGTCCTCTGTTACAGTTAGACATGGCATTGAATTCAATGCTGAAGGAATCACTTCCTTAAATTTGGCTACAGCACTATCAGACAAACATCTGCTGTAGAAGCTTCTACACAAAGGCTTATAGTCCGGTAGTATGAACTCAAAGGTTATTAAAAAATGGTCAGACAGAAGAGGATTCTGTGGGAAGACTATTATATTATCAATTTCAATGCCATATGAGAGAACAAGATCAAGAGTGTGGTTCAGACAATGAGTCAGTTTATTTACACTTTGACAAAAGCCAGTTGAGTCTAATAGAGAGATAAAAGCAGTACTAAGACTATCATTGTGGTTGTCCACATGAATGTTAAAATCACCTACAATAATTACTTTATCTGTTTTAAGGATCAAGCCTGATGCAAATTCTGCAAATTCAGATAAAAATTCAGAATAAGGACCTGGAGCTCGATATACTGTAACAAATAAAATTGGCTGAAAAGTTTTCCAGGTTGGGTGAGTGAGGCTAAGAACAAGGCTTTCAAATGAATTATAATTTAGTTTAGGTTTGGGATTTATTAATAGACTTGAGTCAAATATGGCTCCAACTCCACCACCTCGACCAGTACTTCGAGGAACATGAGTATTATAATGACTCGGAGGAGTGGATTCATTTATATACATTTTAATGCCTTTTTTTATTGGTGCAAGTCCTTTTTATATTAAATTGTCATTTTCTAATATCATATGAGTGTTCCTTAATGCAGTTTTTTCACTCCCTGTTTTTCCAACCTGTGCTGCCTGAGTTTGTTTGAGAGAATGTGAGTCTCTGTTCTGTTTGACTGACAAAGTGGTGTCATTCAATAAAGTATGTTTAAGTTTGTGTTCTCCAGCTTGCTTAGGACAATATCTGTCTCTATCTCCTAGTAATGGCCTTGCTCTGCATGATATCGAACTTGTGCTTTGTAAAAAATCAGCACACACTAAATGGTTTTTGCTGAAAAATGCTGGCAATATCAAAGACAATAAAAATAAATAAATAAATAAAGCATGCTTTAGCCTTGTTTTCCTGACTTCTACCTCCTCACAAAAAACTCTGTCATGTGCCATCATTTTGACTAACAAACCTAAACCAGTCTTCTTTGCTATAGTTGCTCTGAGGTATCAAAGGAACATGGAGAGCAAATAAAAGCTGTTTCCCTTCATTCAGAGGTCCCTACACCTGGCATTGTTAATGAATTTTATCAGGATTTTGCTTTTGTAATCTCTTCACTGCTTACCTGCTATCTGTGGAGGTCACACAGAGGCTCAACAGCCACAAGCATTTTATTTACTGTAAAGTAACAAGCACACAGCCCCCTTTGGAGGATCCCTAATCTTGACTAACATTATGTCTTTTTAATTATTTTAAGCAGCTTTGAAGATAGATGTGGGATTTAGTTGATCTCTGTGCGCCTTTCAAAAACAGCTCTGAAAGACTGTCTGCTTTAAGTTACATTACTAATGTATCTCCAGAGTTTTAATAGATGTACAGGCTCTTTACATTTGCCTGATAGCGTATGTCTGATGCAGATGAACTAATGGTATTATGACATAAAAGAAGCACATATACACATGCTGGATAAATATGTTTGAATGGGCCTTATGTCAGACATGTAATAAAAAGGTACATTTTAAAAAAGACGAATCAAGTCAGACTTTTTAGCTGCCTGGGACGACTTTTGTAATTATTTTCAATTAAGGCAAAGCATCACTGAGGGCCTTTTGCATGAGCACTATAATGTCTTAGAAATAACAATGATAGAGGATCAACTAGTAGTGGCTGTTGTTGTACACCTAGAGCTAGTCCGGTACACTCATGACTTCAGTTTCGGTGGCCATGGTGATCATTTTTACAATGCTATGCCAGACAATTTATAACCAATATATGAAATATGATCTAAAATTGACCAACTATACTCAGCATACTGTATCAGCATAACAGTATTATACTGATTGGAATCTGGTTGGTCATAAATAGCATCCTCTAAAGACACTGGTTTTAGTCTTGTTGAATTCTTAACATGGAAATCATAACTCAAGTTAAATCTATATTAAATACTTGTGTAAAAAACAAAGAGCAGAGAAGAAGTGTTTGTAGAGAATCAGCAGACTTTATAAGCAACAGCAAAATCCTTAGTCCAAACCACAGTCAAGCGAATAAGAAATTAACGAATGAATGAATGAATGAATGAATGAATGAATGAATGAATGAATGAAGCAACTTGGGCATGTGTTTAATTGCACTTTCAGTGCAGGTGACAGTTAATTTCTATTCTCTCATACATTAGTGAATTCTAACTAATAACATACTTTATGAAATCTCCTGGTCCGATATGAAAATGCAAATTATTAAGCTGTTTGAGTGGACTGGCGGTGGTCATTACTGCTCAGGACCAACATTTGATGGTTTTTGTCCACCAAGATTCTGAATTATTGCCCTTTAAAATCCCTCATCCTTAGTAATATCGTTTAAAATTCATGGTGCCTTTTATAGCTTGATTACCTCAGAAATCCATGTCACATTGTTCTTCTGCAACAGACTCTTAGCTTATGTCCTGAAAAACTGGCATTTCTGTTGAGCTGTCATGTTTCCCCCTAAAATGTTAATTAAGGTTAAAGGTTTTATTTTTTTTATTTTTTGCACTGCTGAAAACAAAAAAAAATCAATATAAAATAACAACAATGATAAAATCATACCATATTTTTCACTTTAAAGAGGGAGAACCTTGTGTGTTCCATGAAACCCATAATCAGATGAGAAAATTGATCTGCCTCCAGTGCAGAGGCAGGTGCAGGATGTGTTCAAGTCTACTGGAGGTAGAAGTAAAGGGAGGGAACTGCTGTATCAAAATTGAAAAAAAAAAATATACCCTCTAACTCAGCAGTCAGTTCATGCCAACAGAAGGCCTCCTGTCTGTGCTCTTGATGTAAATTTGTGAAATGTCAGAACTGTCAACAGGAACAGTTTCAGTCCAAAGTCCACATTTAGCCAAATCCAAATGTTTAGTCCAAATGCTCAGGATTGCCTCAGTCGTCCTGTTTTATCCAAGATGCTTCAGGAGCTGACTTTTGTGTGAACTCAGGGAGACAAGTATCCCAGCATGGATTATTACATCATCCAGAGGTGCTGACAGTGAGTGTGAGCCAGACTCTTTTTAATCTATGTTGTATAATAAGTAATCATCTAACCAGTTAAAGCCTCCAGTTTTGGGTGGTGGGGCGTATGACAGAGTAGACGTGTCTAAGTGAAGCTCCGCTCCGATAACTCGAGCCTTTCATAAAAACACCACCTTTTGAACACAACCAATAAAAAAGAAGTTGGTAAAACTCTCATGGCCTGTTCCTAAAGATGCCAACAAGGAAGCAAACTGCAAAGAACCCGAAGCAGATTCTCCGGAGTCTTGTGATGGTGACTTGCTGACTGAGCTAACAGCTAACGCTAGCCCCGCGCTAGAAAGTGAAGCTATTCTTTCTGCTATAGACGGGATGAGTGAGAACATGGTCGAGAGATTCAACTCATTGGAGGCGTCTCTGCAGGCCAGCCAGGCTACACTGGCAGAACACGCGTCTCGTCTATCTGCAGTGGAGGTAACGGCCAGCGACCATGATCACAGGGTAGCCACATGAGCTACAGATTAAACGCCTGGGGGATGCTAACAAGGCCTTACAAGACAAGAAGCACACTCCAGACACCAAAACATAAAGATAATAGGCCTGCCTGAAAACACTGAGTCTAGTCGCCCGGCTGAATTTGTGGCCAGCTTTATTGAAAATCTGTTGGGGAAGGAACATTTTCCAGAGCACATAGAAGTTGACCGTGCACACAGGCTGGGTGGACAGCCTACTAATAGTGCTAATCGACCCCGGATCCTGATAGCCAGGATACACAGCTACCGCGTTGAGGAGCTCATCATGAGGCTTGCAGCACAACAATCCCCTCTGATGCATCAAGGTCAGTGCATCCATATCTTTCTGGATTTTCCAGCTGAGATTATGAAACAGCGTCAACTCTTTGATGACTCCAGGAAAAGGCTCAAGTCTGCTGGTCTTCGCACGGGATTTGTTTACCCTGCTCGCCTGGGAGTTACCCATTGCAACGTCACCTCAGCGTTTAACACCCCAGAGGAGGCGGAGAACTTTGCAGACAATCTGGCTAAGTAAGGATGTCCCAGGATAGACTGTGAGTGCTGATAACCATGGACAACTTCTATGCCCAAAAATGACTAAGGCCGCTCTTATGGGTGCTTTCAAACTGTTATTCATGTAACAATAGTTCAGGACAATTCCTGGACATAATATAATGCCTGAATTATGTTTACTTTGTTAAATGTTTACAAGACCTATAGTATTTTTATGTTCTGAATATTTATTTTACAATAATTGCAGTATGCACTTCAATGTGGGTGATTCACTTATAAGATCTCCATAACGGAGGGGAAGCGAGATGCTATATCTTCCCCCTTCAACAGTATGTTTAACCAGGGTTATTTCCTACTTTGTTTGGGAAAGTGGGATAGACGGGAGGGTGGGAGGGTACACGTTCGGTACATATGTATGTTTTTGTTTTTCTGTATTTCTGTCTAAAGCTATTAATGTGTCCACTATCCGAGCAGTATCTGTCTTAATGTCTTAATGCTGTCAGTGAATAGTAGTGGAAGTAAGGGGGTTACTATGGTAAATTGGAATGTAAGGGGATTAGGACATCCTATTAAACGAGCAAAGGTTTTCACTAATTTAAAATCTTTATCTTCTGACTTGGTGTTTTTACAGGAAACTCATATTAGGCCAACGGAGCAGTCTTGTTTAAGGTGCAGCTGGGCAGGACACATATTTCAATCCACATTTTCTAGCAAGGCACGAGGAGTAGCCATTCTAATTAAAAAGAACATACCTTTTCAACATATAAAAACTATCAGTGATGACAGTGGCAGATTTCTAATTGTAAATGGACAACTTTATTCTATGCACATTACTGCTTAACGTTACTGCTTAACATCTATGGCCCAAATGCAGGCAGGGCCTTCAAATGTCACTTTAAATAACCTTATTTCATTAGAGAGTATTCTTTTTTTTCTAAACTGCATAACTCATATTCACGAATTGATCTTTTTCTATTAGACTCTAAGCTCCTATCAAACGTGCTGGATACCAGATTGTCACGAAACCCCAGCCGGGATGACTGTGTCTATGTTAGTTGTGTTGTCTGGTGTCTTTCTTCTGGCAGTGCTTGAGGGGGTGTGTCTGTACCTGGCTGAGGTCATCACCTCACCTGTTCCTCATCAACTGCCTGCAGTATTTAAGGAGCAGCCACACATTCAGTCCCTGCCGGATCGATGTGAAGTATAGAGTATGCTACAGCCTTCTAGCTCAAGAACCTACATTCATGGGCGGAGTTTGCGGGGGGGGCAGGGGGGGCAGTTCAGTTGTATAGTAGTGTTATTACAGTGGTATAAGTGAATGCCAATGGATATTCTGCGTTTTTTAAGACGTCCCTCGACCAACATCGCACAAACAGCCGAGGAAGAGCCGCCAGGACCGACATATAACGCGGACCTAGAAACACCTGCGACCAGCTCGGGGATAGCAACCCTGGCTAGCTCTCAATCGGATCTTGTGAGTGTTTCATCCGGCTTAGCAGAGCAACTACCAAATGATCTTGGCGAGAAGCACTGTTGTCCTAAGCAACCTATTCTTACGGAATTTCCCTCAAAATTGTTCGGAAACATTAAACGGTCGTTTTCCACGTATTATTACAACAAGTACTGTTGGCTTGAATACTCTATTTCAAAGGATGCTGTCTTCTGTTTCGTCTGCCGCCACTTCCAGACTAACAGCAGCGTGGAGGAGTCTTGGCGAAAAGGCATAAGTGACTGGAAAAAACTTAGCACAAAACTAGAAAAGCATGCAAATTCCCTGGCCCACCAGAGCTGTATGGTTAAATGGGACAACTTTAAACAAAGTAGTTGTGGATCGATAGCTGCCAAGTTGTCGGACAGCCACAACGCCACTGTTGAGAAGAACAGATCTTATCTTTGCAAAGTCGTGGATATCGTGAGGTTGCTATCTTCACTTGGATTGCCTTTCCGTGGACACAGGGAGGCTAACAATTCAGAATCCCGGGGGAATTATCTTGAGGTTTGCACATTCTTCTCGAAATATGATTCTGACTTTCAAAGTATGCAGTCAAATTATTTCAATGCCACAAGCCCAGATTTTCAGAACGAAATAATTGAGATATGTGCAAATCTGGTTCGTACAGAAATTGCAGAGAAAGTACAGGACACTGGATTTTTTGCTGTAATCGCAGATGAGGCCAGGTCATCGAAAACTGAGCAACTCTCGCTTTGTTTAAGATATACAGAGCAGCTCGAAATCAAGGAGCGTTTTTTGTGTTTTATTGATTGTTCGGCATCTCGAAACGCAGCTGGGCTCGTGGACGCCATAAACACAGGATTGGAGATGTGTAGACTCAAAAATATCCCAATTGTTGCCCAGAGTTATGATGGCGCATCTGTAATGTCTGGCCAAGTTTCTGGAGTGCAGCAGCGCATCAAAGAGATGCATCCATACGCAACATACATACACTGCTTGGCGCACAAACTGAATCTTGTGCTTGTGGACTGCTGCACCGTTAACCGTAGTGTCAAAACATTCCTGAATGTTATCGGCAAACTGTACTCTGTCTTTGCAGAGCCGTCAAACCACCATCGCTTTATTGAAGTCCAGAAATCGCTGAATATGAAACCGACAGAAATTGCGCAGCCCAGCGAGACGCGCTGGGCATGCAAGTGGCGTTCTCTCCACGCAGTTAAAACACACTACGCTGCAATTACACAGTGCCTGAGAGAAATGAGGGATGACGGAGAGAAGTGGTCAGTGGAGGCCACTGGTCTTTATGAACACATGGCCAGGTTGTCATTCATTACATGTCTCATTGTACTTGAAGACATTTTGCGTGTGATTCATGTCACGCACAAAGCCCTACAGTCCTCCAACCTCACACTTTCCGAAGCTGCCGTGCTTACGGACAACCTAAAGGCGCACTTCGTATCCCAGAGACAGGATGATAAATGGGACGATGTATGGGGATTAGTGAAACAGTTCTGCCGAGACAACAACATCTCTGTATCCGAGGATGTGAACATTCAGCGTCAGACACCTGCTGGTCCAGGACCAGTTCCACCAAAAAGAAAACGGGCAACACAACCCCCCACCGCTCTCGACAGTTTCCTTATAACAACGACTTTGGGCCACAGAGAAGAAACTGCTGTAAATGCGGTGCAGATGTCCCAGAGTGAGTCCCATGGATTCCAACAGCACCTGTATTTCCCAGTGCTGGATACCATCATAGGCGAACTGGACAGACGCTTCACGGGAGAAGCTGTTGAACTTGCACAGGCCTGTGCAGCAGTGTTAAGATGCGACAAAAATGGAATTGAACCCCTCATACAAAAATATGCACAGCCTCTGAAAATTAACCATAGCCTTGTTGGGGCAGAGATGGACCTTGTTAAAGCCTCTACTGTCGGAGATGTGACACGTGAACATCTTCAAAAAACTGTGACAAAGGCCATATACCCAAATCTATACAAGATGCTGCAGTTGGCACTGACTCTGCCTGTTGGATCTGCCACATCTGAGAGAAGTTTTTCTGCCATGCGAAGGATTCGGAACTGGCTACGGCTAACCATGGGAGCAACAAGGTTTTCGGCTCTTGCTGTTCTCCACATCGAGGGCGACATAACCGCCAAGCTGTCTCCGGAGACTATAGTGGATGTTTACGCCGGACGCAAAAAAAGACGTCTTCTTCTGCACTAGGTAAGACAATTTCTTTAAATAAACGGTTAGCATCTACTGTGTACTGTATCCTGTTGCAACTACTGATTATGGTGCGCTGTTATTTGGAACCGACTAGGCCTACACAATGTCACTTCCCTTATAAAGACACAGTGTGGTCAAAACATTTTGACATTTTAATTAGGATTAGAATTAGAATTCTTTAAGTCCGACCCTGGCCTATCTTGTGTGCCATCATGTGTGTGTGAGTTTGCTTATATGTGCGTATGCGCGCCCGTTCGCGTGAGAGCGCGCCCATTTGTTGAAAGCGCTTGGCAATTTTTGCCCCCCCTGACGCAAAAGTCAAACTACGCCTATGCCTACATTGTAGCCAGTGATTGCCTATCTGCCTATCTCTTGCCGTCTGTTTTTTGTCCGCCATTAACCATGTCTCTCTGCCTCAGGAATCAGTCCAGTCCACTGAGCATACGCCTCGTGTAGCCAGCGTGTGGACCTCCACCCTCCAAGCCTGCCAGCCGACCCCTCTCTGGATAGCCCCCACCTCTGGACTCCCACTCTCGCCTGTCTGCTTCCTTTTTGTTTCACATATTCACTCTCTGTTCAATAAATTGTTACACTCAAACTCTTGTTCCGATCTGCTTCTGAGTTCCCCTAAGAATCCTGACACAGATATCACAACATTGTTATTTCAGATCATGCTCCAGTTAACTTAGATTTCAAGCAACAAAAGCAACAAATGACTTGGAGGTTCCATTCTTATTTGATTAATGATGCAAAATTCTGTAAATACATGTCAGATAAATTGGACGAATTTTTAAATACTAATGACACCTCAGATACCTCAGACTCAAACCTATGGAAAACGCTTAAAGTAGTTATGAGGGGTCATATTATTTCTTATGAGGCATAGTTAAAAAAATCAAGGAACTCAAGGTTGGTTGAAATTGATAGCAAGTTATCTCAACTGGAGACACAATATAAACAAAACAACAATAATCAAACAGTGCAGGAAATTATTAACCTTAAATATGAGTATAATACAACCCTAACAAAACAAGTCAGTGATCAATTGTCCCGTCTGCGGACACGCTATTTTGAACTTGGGGACAAGCCACAAACGCTGCTAGCCCGTCAACTTAGAGGGCAGCAAAATAGTAGGGCAATACTTAGAATTAGCTTAGAGGGCAGCAAAATAGTAGGGCAATACTTAGAATTAGATCAGGTACTGGAGATATACTCACTCATCCAAAATCAATAAATGAGCGTTTTGTGGAGTTTTATCAAGATTTATACAAATCAAAAGCAAAGGGTGATATAAATTCTTGGCTTAAAAATGTTACCTTCCCTAAATTGGAGGACCACTTCACGAGAGGCTCTGAATGCAAAAGTAACTATAAATGAAGTGATAGGTTCTATTAAATCTTTTGCCAGTGGAAAGGCCCCTGGGCCTGATGGTTTCGGGCCAGAGTTCTATAAAAAGTTCTCACGGCAGTTATCTCCACTCCTACTCAGAATGCTGTCCCATTCCACTGTGATGGAAAAATTGCCACCAACACTATGTAGCAGGATGGACTCATTGGTCCTGGGCATATTCACCGGTGGCGCAGCCTCGGCCAATCACAAGGGGAGACAGCCGCATAAAGGTGGGCAGAATGCACCTGTCCTCCTCTTGCTTGGCTGAGGCCCGGGTTGCGTCACGTCCTGACGTCCACCACTTCCCCTTCCGTGTGGTAGGTAGGCTGTTGACCGCGGCTGTAGCTCCCTCATGTTGCCTGTCCAGTACAGATTATTAATTTTGTCTTATCAGAGGTCCGATTGGGTGTTTTTGGCTGCACGCTGCTCACCGCTTTGGTTGCTGCTCGCTGCGCGTCTGCACTTCCACGCTGTGTTGTCCGGGACTGCCTGACCGGTATGTAGCGCTACGGCCTCAGCTTCCTCCTCCAGCCACTCGTAAGTCGCTCAGCCTGTGTTTTAATTGTAGGATTGAAGACTGCCGCACAGCAGCGACGCACGGCAGTGAATCACCTACAAATCACTGCTGCTTTGCCTCCCGGTGACTGCTTTGTTTCCCGGGGATTGCTTTACCCCCCGGCGCACTGTTTTGCCTTGGCTGGGTCCGTTTTTAATTTTTAGGTACAACTCGGTTGCTTACACTATCATTCTGTCACTGCCTTAACCCTTGACTATTTGCCGGCTGGCCCCGTGGTAGTGCAGTGCAGCACAGCCACGTCTTAAAGTGTGCGTGTGTGCGACGGAACAGTGTGGAATTTAATTTTGTTCTGTTGTGTTTTGTTCGTTCCTGTTTTTCTTTTGGAGTTTGTTTATTTGGTTATTCTTGGTTGCTTTCTCATTTGCGATTATATAGATTTTGTTTATTTTTTATAGATTGCTGGAAGATTAAATTGATTTCTTTCTTTGTGATTACTTAGATTTTGCTTAATTTGTTTTTCATTATTATAGCTTGTTTTGTAGATTTAAATTTTGAGTTTTTTTTGTGATAAGTACAATTGTTTAATTCTGTTTCTTTATTCCTAATCTGTTGTCTCTGGTCCCCTACATCCAGGTGCCGAGCCTATGGTGGTGGATTGGTGTCCCGGTGGTGGTGTCCTTTTTTTAATCCGTCTGTCCGTCCTTGTGTTCCTGGGATCCCCGTTCTTTTGACCCGATTGCCATAATAGGTCGCAGCCCTGGTTGTCCCCTCCCCTCTTTTTACATCCAGAGTGAATGATTTTAATGTTAGAGTTTTAAAAAGAAAATTAATTTGTAATAAAATATTTGGTAACCTTTAACCACGGTCTCTGTTGTCCCTTGCAAAACTGACCTGAGTGCTTTCTATCTGCAATCTGTCCATTGAAAGAAATCTCTGGGTGAAATTCCCAGGGTGGCGTTGTCAGACAATTTAATACATTTTTAAAAGCTGTGTGATCACAAGCTCAAACTATATAATGCGGACATCGCTCTCATACTTAAACCAGAGAGAGATGACACAAACCCTGGCTCTTACCATCCAATCTCTATGCTTAATATGGATTTCAAAATTTTCACTAAAATATTGGCCAACAGATTAAGCCGCTATATTGAATCCCTTATTTATAGTGACCAGACTGGGTTAATTCCGAACAGATATTCTTTTTTTCAATACAAGACGGCCGTGATGGCCACAGCAGCCATAAAAATGTTGGTAACCTTCTGCACTCACACACTTGTTTCTATAGTTAAATTTTGGTTATACATATTATACATTTAAGTTATTAGTCTAAATTGGTTTTAACTAGTGCTGTCAAAATTAACGCGTTAATTTTGTCGATTATTTATTATATTTTAAAGAATTAACGCGTAAAAAAAAAATTAACGCAATTAACGCGGTTTTGTTTACTTCCGGTGGCGGCCGCCATTTTGGATGTGGCAAAGTTAAAGCTTTGTTTCCCAGATATATTAGTGTGTTTGTGTGAATGGGTGTATAAGAGGCATTAACTTAAAGCCCTCACGGAGACTGCGCCCTGCACGGTCGCCCACATTGCCCACAGCTAAAACCGGCCCTGCTTGTTTTAGTTTACGGGCAGATCTGCCACATCCAATATGGGGGACAGGGTAACGTATCGCAGCAACGGACCAACGTGCTCAATGAGGCGTTTATGTATATGTCTATGATCTATCCTAACTAAAGGAGAGTCTATGTATAGGTCTATGATCTATCCTAACTAAAGGAGAGTCTATGTATATGTCTATGATCTATCCTAACTAAAGGAGAGTCTATGTATATATGTCTATGATCTATCCTAACTAAAGGAGAGTCTATGGCGGAAAGATGGATAAGGACGGACTTTTAGGGGGAACATTTCATTTTAAAAAGTTGCCCGACGGCTCGTTGGACAAAAACAAGGCAATTTGCACAGTTTGCAAAGCCAAATTTAAATTCCACAGAAGTAACACGACTTTAACATATCACCTCAAAGCAAAACACCCAGTCTACACTACAGGAGTGTGGCACTCGTCAGTATATTTCCTCATTCTGGCTTTTTTCTGTTTGCACTGTGCATATGTGCACCTTAAGCCAATAACATGAATGAATTTAAATATACTTTCTCTGTGTTTATTCTACATTAATTTGATAATAATTTTACATAAATAAATATTCATTATAAGCTTCAGTCTCAGAAAATGCATTTAATTTATTGATACATTTATTGATAGATTAATCGCGATTAATTACAGAAATTTTTGCGATTAATTAGTTAATTTTTTTTAATCGATTGACAGCCCTAGTTTTTTTTTTTTTTTTTCTTGAACTTACTTTTTTATTTCACATGAAATGGCAAACATACATACAGTTAACATATATTTCAGGAACACATAACAGGAGATGGTCTTACATTTTCAGTTCCATATAATCATGTCCTCATATCCCCTCGTCCAATATTTCTTGCTCCTTCATAGAAGGAGGAAACAAGAGTAACATATCGCAATGAGTACATACATTTACTAACAACTGCACTGCATTAAGAAAAAAGATTTAAAAAAAAAAAAGGAGAGGTGACTAAAGTTCTGACATTGTCTGTATTACTGGCAACCATCTTTGATTAAACCTGCCTGATTTGAGCTGTAACCTTGCTGTGATTTTCTCCATGATGAACACCTTTTTTACCCTCTCTCTCCATTCCGTTATACTGGGGGGCTGTGGCTTCAACCAAGAAGCTGTAATTGATTTCTTTGCGATTAAAAGCAGAATTCTCAGTAATGAAGCCAAATTCCCATCCATGACACTCTCAGGGACAATACCTAATATGTACAATGCTGGATCTAAAGCAAAGTCAATACCTAAAACGTGTTTTATTTCCTTTTGAATATCCTTCCAAAAATCTAAAATCTTTGGGCAATCCCAGAATATATGTGTAAAGTCCCCCACCAAGCCACAACCCCTCCAACATCTCTCAGAAGTCTCACTGCACTTTGAGGTAATAGACGGAGTGTTAAAATACCTCATTTTGACCTTCCAATCAAACTCCCTCCATGTTGGGCTGCTAGTTACCTTATGTCCTGCTTTGAATGTTTCTTCCCATTGTTCATCTGTAATTATAATATTTGCTTCCAATTCCCATTTTTCCTTCACATCCAAATTATTATTGTTAGATTCCTGTTGTAGGACCTTATACAATTTTGATATAATCCCTTTCTTTGTCTCTCCCTCTGTATATGCCATCAATAATTCTTCTAGTTTTGACTGGGGTTTACAGATATTCTCCCACTCCTTATGTGTCTTAAGGTAATGTCTTAGTTGCAAAAACTTGTAAAAATCATGGGCTGGTAAATTAAATTATTCTGCTAACTGTTGAAATGACTTCAAAGTTTGTCCCCTGAACACTTGTGCAATATATTTTAACCTCTGGTGTGTCCATCTATTATATCCTGCATCCATTCTAGATGGCAAAAAGTCAGGTCAGGGTTTGCTGAAATTCTGGTGGCTCTACAGATGGAGTTTGGCAGTTTTAATTTCTTACGTACCATCGACCATACTTTGATTGTCCCTCTGATCCAGACATTGCCCACCTTCAGCCTCTTTAGTGTTACGTCACTTAAAAATGGAAGCGATTCTTATAGATATATTTTTGCAAGAATTTTGTTCCATTCCCACCCACAACGTATCTGCATCTTTTGTAATCCACATGATTATCGCCCTGAGTTGAGCAGCCCAGTAGTAATTTTTTAAATTAGGTAAATTTAATCCTCCTTTCTCCTTCGAACAAAGAAGCGTCCTATATTTAATTCTAGCCCTCTTTTTTTCCCAAATAAATTTGGATATAATCTTGTCTAACATTTTAAAGGTAGAATTAGAGACCATAATAGGCAATGACTGGAACAAAAACAACAACCTTGGTAATACATTCATTCTTACCGCTTCTATCTTTCCCATCAAAGTCAAAGGTAAAATCTCCCATCTAGCCAAATCTTTTTTAATTTCCATTATCAACTTCCCATAGTTCGCTTCAAATAGCTGTGATGTGGCAGAGGTAATAATGATACCCAGATATCTGAACCCTATACTAGTCCATTTGAACTTGAATTTACCCTCTAACTCTGCTGGACATTGACCTGAGAGCATCATAGCTACCGACTTAGCCTCGTTGGTCATCCTGATATCTCCCCGTATTCGTTCAGGTTATTCACCAGGGCTGTTTACAAGGTGGAGGGTTCACTTACATATGCTAATATATCATCTGCAAATAGTGATATTTTGTGTTCTATCCCTCCCTCATCCCTTATTCCCCTAATATCTTTATTCTGTCTTATTGACTCCGCCAGTGGTTCAATACTTGCAGCAAATAATAAAGGACTCAGACAGTCTCCTTGTCTGACTCCTCTTTTAAGTGAGAAAAAGTCTGAGCAACATCCATTGACTCTAATCCGGGATTTGGGGTTTTTGTATACCATTTTTACCCACTCAATGAAGGTTGCATGGAACCCAAAGTTCGCCAATGTTTGGTAGAGGAAGCTCCATTTTACCCGGTCAAATGCCTTTTGTGCATCCAAGCTGAGCAACATGGCATGTTGGGATTTGTTTTTGACACATGAGATAAGATTTAATGTCCTCCTAATATTGTTAGCACCTTGTCTTCCAGGGATAAAGCCTGTCTGATCTGGTTTAATTAATTTAGTTATATGCTTCTGCATTCTCCGTGCCATTATATTTGTTAATATTTTCAGATCATTGCCGAGCAAGCTGACAGGTCTATATCCCTCGCATGAAGTTGGATCTTTGCCCTCCTTATGTAAGACCGAAATGATGGCTTCTGACCAAGTCCTTGGCGAGTCACCTGATGCCAGGGCATAGTTAAAGACTCTATATAGTACTGGCGTGATCTCCCCTGCAAAAACTTTATAAAATTCCCCCGGAAACCCATCCGTACCAGGGGATTTATTATTTTTGAGATCTCTTATGGTGTCTGAAATTTCCCGTACTGTAATTGGCTGTATCATTTCAGCTGCTTCTTCTGCCGATAGTGATGGCAGATTTAATTTTTTAAGAAACGTTTGAGTCTTATTTTCTGTGGAGTTTAGCTCAGAGTCGTTATATAAGTCTTTATAATATTCTGCAAAAGCCTCCGCTATCTCTGTTGGTTTTACCACTAGTTGTTTGGAGATGGGATGTTTTATCCTCGAAATGATCCTGCTTGCTTGAGCCTTTCGCATTTGGAATGCTAAAAGACGACTTGCTCTGTTCCCCATCTCATAATATCTTTGATTTGTAAAGCGTAGAGCTCCCTCTGCCTTGTATGTTAATAGTTTGTCTAATCTGTGTCTATTTTCCTTCAGTTCTTGGAGTATGGAGTTGTCTGATGTCCTTTTATGTTCTAATTCTAGATCTCGGATTTTGCTCTCTAACGCCCTCTGCTGTTTCAGACGTTCCTTTCTTAGCCTAGAGGTTATTTCTATGATTTTCCCCCTTATCACTGCTTTCCCCCCATCCCAGAGAATCGCAGGTGATACCTCGCCATTATCATTTATTTCCAGATATTCCTTTAGATTTTCCTTTATTTCTTTTGCTACCTTCTCATCCGATAGGATTGACACATTTAATCTCCAATATTTAAAGGAAGGTTCTGTATTCATTGCTACAGTTAGAGTAATGGGGGCGTGGTCACTTATAGTTATTGTCTCTATACCACATTCCACAACTTTGTGTATATGCTGCTGTGATACACAAAAAAAATCTATCCTAGAGTAACTACCGTGTGGGTTTGAATAAAATGTAAAATCCTTCTCTCTACGATTACTGTTTCTCCATGGATCAATAAGACCTAACTCTTTAATAACATCATTCAATACTTTAGATTTTGTTGGAGTCGGCCCCTGTTCTGGTGGTAGCCTATCTAATTTACCATTCTGTACCGTGTTAAAGTCCCCCCCCATCAGTACCATCCCCTTTGCGTTGCTTAAAATTACATTAGCTATGATTTTAAAGATTGTTTCATTTTCCTCATTTGGGGCATATATGTTAAGTATTGATATAGTATTGATATAGTCACATGACGTCCCGTACCTGTTTCCTCTTCCTTTGTATCTCAGTCGTGTTGTCTTGATTGAAGTATATAATTCGTCCCTCGTACGTAGTCTTTTGTTTCCATGCTTTCTGTATCACCTGGTCTTTCATCCGTGCGTCCAAGAAGCGGACAATGATTGCTCGCGGGGGGGCATCACTTTCCTTCGGTTTGGCGCTCAACGAGCGGTGCGCTCTTTCACTGCGGATGTCCGTGTCCTCTGGGATCTGCAGTGATGAGTGAATAAAGTCAGTTACGAATGTTATCATGTCGTTTTTCTCAGAACCCTCCGGTATGCCATGTATTCGTATATTATTGCGTCTCGTTCTTGATTCCAAGTCTTCACACTTTGCAACCAGCTTTGCCTCCTGATGAAGAAGAAAGGCCGCCACCCTTTCCAGCCGCGCCGTCTTGTCCTCCGTGTCTCCCAGTCTCTCTTCCACATGTTCCACCTGTTGCTCTAACGAGGCTGTTCTTTCCACAAGTTCCTTCATATTAGTCTCAAGCCTCGCCAGGGCCTTTTTGTTGTCATTAGCCGCTTCTGTGTGTTCTTGTCTCAGCCTGCGTAACTCCGCCAATATTACCGAGTCCTGTTCACTTGCGGCCTGCAGCTTGCCCAGTGCCGTCCCCGATGTGGTGTCGGTGCCTCCAGTATTTGTTTGTTCTTTTTTGTTAAACCTTCCCTTTTTGTCCATCTTTCCCAATTTATGGTCTTTATCGACTGTTTATGGTTTTAGTTGGCTTTCTGCTTCGAAAGTAGTCTTAAAGAGCTGTTTTTAATTGTTTTTTTCAAGAGCTAATTTTCTCGCTGCCTCCTACCACATGGCGCCACCGGAAGTCCGACAGCCCTAGTTTTAACATTTAGTTTCCAATAAATCACACTTTCTGTTTCAGATAACACACTTTATTATATGACAGTACATTGGTTTTCTATTTGAAGCGCACACATTTAATGCTTTACTGTTTAATCCTTTAGAGACTTAGTAATTTTACTTGGTTTTGTTAAGTATGGATTATGTTTATTTCAAGGAGTTAATTTTCCTGATTTGCTTTGGTAATTAGCTGTTGTCTTTTGTGTTTGTTTACCCCTCTTGTGTATGGGCTGATCACCCAGTATATAAGTTTCCCTCTTGTGTTTAGTTATCAGGTCTGTTTGTTTTGTCTTCTGTTAGTTTGTTCAGTTGGCGTTTATACAGTTTTGTTAATTTGACCTCTTTTATGGGCCCTGTTCTTTATTGCTTTTGTTTGGAAATTTTGTTCTTTCATACTTTGGGTAAATAAAAAACCCTTTTTTGAAAATACTACCTGTTGTTCTCATTGCCGGCTGACTAGGTCCCTCACAGTTGGTGGCAGTGGTGGGATTAGCCTGTTGGGCACATAGGTATTTTTTTTTCCTTTTTCCCCTCCTCCATTTTGTGAAGGCCATTTTGGGAAGACATGCACCGCGGAGGGAGAGTGGCAAGAGGAGGTCGGATAGACCTCAGGAAGACCCACACAGGGTCTGAACCTCAGAGTGAGAATGAAGAAGAGACGGAAGGTGGAACATTAAAAGCAGCGTCAGGCACTGAGGGTGAAGAGAACCGAGAACCCACTTTAAGAGATCTGGCAGGCATTTTTCAGGCTTTCATGGGGCAGCAGGAGTCCTGGGAGATAAAACAAAGGGAGGAGGTCGCACGGCAGGAACAACGGTTCCAAACATTGCAACAACAGCTCAGGCTTTTGCAGCAGGAGGTACAGGCCCACACATCTCCAGTGACCGAATTAACTTCAACAGTCTCACACCCTTTGGAGGCTCCTGGTTTAGAGCATGATTACCAACAGGCCCGTGCTGCAGCCTCAACAGAATTCATCCACTCTACCAATAACACATCAGGTCAGTCTTGTTTTTCTCATCAGCCTAGACTTGAGAAATTAACAGAAAATTATGATGATGAACATTTTCTCCTTACATTTGAGAGAATTGACTGACTTGGTCCCTCACAACGGCTAATAAATATTATGTATTACAAATATGCTACAGATTCAAAACAGGCTATTTTATGTTTGGACGCCGAAAAAGCATTTGATCAAATGGAGTGGGGGTACCTGTTTAGAGTGATGGAGTCATTTGGCCTAGGAGAGACATTTGGATCCTGGATACGGATGGTCTACTTTAACCCAACTGCTTCTATTGTTATTAATCAAAACAGATCTCATTTCTTTCCGCTTGAGAGAGGCACCCGTCAGGGGTGCCCCCTCTCACTATTACTTTTTGCACTGGCCATCGAGCCACTGGCAATTAGTATAAGGGAAAAAAAGTTTATTAAACCTATCATTATTAACGGTATTAGTCATAAAATGTCACTTTATGTTAATGACATTGCTATCTTTTTAACAGACCCCGAACAATCTGTCCCGTACTTGCATGATTTGATAAATGAGTTTGGTAAGGTATCCGGGTACACCATAAACTGGCAAAAAAGTGATCTTCTGTTGCTCACAGGTGATTTAGACCCCACGTTCGTGACCTCAACTAAGTTTAACATCTCAAAAAAACAGTGTTAAATACCTAGGGGTTAAACTCACTAAAAAAACAGAGCTACTTTTTAAATATAACTTAATGGGGGGATTAAATGCCCTGAAAAAGAATACTGAAAAATGGAGAACATTGCCTTTGTCATTAATAGGCCGAATAAACACAATTAAAATGGTCTCCCTGCCAAGATTTCTTTACTTGTTTCAAAACATCCCAATTTTTATCCCAATGTCCTTTTTCAAAATGATTGACTCTGTGATTTTACCATTCATCTGGGGCTATAAGGCACATAGAATTTCTAAACAACATCTTCAAAAGCCAAAGGAATTTCGAGGCTTAGGTCTACCATGGTTTTTACATTAATACTGGGCTGCTAACTGTAGAGCGATGGTTTACTGGCAACAAGCTGATGCCCCTGGTCCACAGAATGGGATACCATCCTGGTTAGCAATAGAACAAAGCCTACCTCAAAATACTTCCCTCAAGGCAATTCTCTTTTCATCTCCAAGGACAAGACCGTATTCCAGAGACATCAGTGCATGCCCCTATATGCCATAATCATGCCTTCCTCCCTTCAAATACAGATGCAGTTTTTAAGGAGTGGAATAGAAAAGGAATAAGGGAAGGAGGAATAGGGTCCATAAAATATTTTTATGTTAATGAACATTTTTGTTCATTTGAATTATTACAAAAGAAATATGACCTGCCTAAATTAAACTTCTTTAGATACTTACAGGTCCGCCACTACATAAGACAAAGCATTCCATCATTTGAATCCCTGCCAGAAGAAAACTATTTTTAAGCTCGTGCTTTGCCCACCAGTAGCAAAAGGGTTGATTTCAAAGATGGTCCACACTTTCTCAAACAAACTTGCACAACCTGCTGTTAAATTTACACAAATGTGGGAGGCTGGTCTTAACATTATAATGCAAGACGAGATATGGAAACAAGCTCTGAATGACATCCACTATTGTTCAGTCAATGCTAGGCTACAGTTGATCCAATTCAAGGTCATACATACGTAGGTTACACTATTCAAAGGCTAGGCTGCATAAGATCTTCCCCCAAATTTCCCCTCTGTGTGAAAGGTGCAACTTAGCTGATGGGACACTCGCACACCAATTCTGGCTATGCCCTGAAATTCAGGATTTTTGGTGTTCAATTTTCAGATGGTATTCCCATGTACTTAAAGTAAACCTGGAGTAAACCCCTGATCCTGAAATTGCTTTATTTGGCATCTCTAACACAATGGTGGCCTATGGTATGATCATAGCAAAGAGATGTTTGACTTCAGCCATATGAAACAATTGACAGCATGTCCTTTACCAGGGATGATCAGACAATTCAATTCTCAGTCATTAGTTTTGATGGTATTTGTGACATTAAACAGCTTGATAAAGAAACTCACACCAACAACACCCCAACATACATCTGGGAGGTCAAGTGGCTCCAAAGAACAGTTAACAGTCAGTGTGGATACTTCAGTAATGCCGAAGAGCTACTGATGTCCCATGTTGGCTGTGAATTTAAGGTGAAAAAGTGCCTAATAGGATTCAGATAGAAAGAGTCCACAGGGTTCTATAATGTAGATGGCAACAACATTTACACAACAAGATGATTAAGAAAAGACAAAAACTAAGCAAAGCTGCTTAAACTACAATGTCTCATGTATACCCCTGTTCAATACAAATGAGCAGTGAAGAGATCATTTTTCTCTTTCCTGCTATGTTGTAACCCGTGTGACTGTTGTACACAGCACTGTTTTTTTCTTTTCTTAATTTCACAGTTACCAGAGCAGCTGCTCCTTTTGGTCAATCACATGTTGTGTTTATCAGTGGGCTGTATTGTGCTTCATCGTTATGTGTTATATAACATAATAATATATATAATACTGTTTGTTCATAAAAATGATAGCCACTAATCACAAGCTGTTTATTTTTATTTTATTTTGGGGGGAAAAAAACAAAACAAAAAAACATTAGCACTAGTTTTAGTTAATGATTCAAGTTTCTCTAAAATGAATTGTGACTTGTGAGATAGAAAACAAAATAAAACAGATTAAAACGGAGTAATAAGGCAAAGTTATGAAAGTCATTCTCTGCATGTGAGCACAAAATTACAGTGATCCATCCAACGGTTCATACACAATCACAAATCATTGTTTTTTTGCTGGCTAATCTACAAAATCACTTTAATCCTAGACTATAATCTGTGGCCAGACTACTGCATATTAAATTCAAATTAAATTTAAATTAGTCACTGAGATAATTACTTTTCTTTACTTTTTCATTTTACTGTTTCAGGGCTTCTCGAGTTGACTCCTCAAATCTGAAGCTTCTGCTGCCATCTCCTCCTCTGATCGCCACTTGGAAGGAACGTCTTTATCTTCTCGATCATGCTTTTGCAACTGCAAAAACCAACAGTGAAATTTTAGAGTGAATTCATGATCATCATCATCATCATCATCATCATCATCATCATCAAGTCAATTCTTATATTCATCACAACAGTGGATATCTCAAATTTATCCGTAGACTTGTTCTGCCGGTGTACAAACAGCAATTCTCACTCTAGATCCAATTTGAGTTGTGAGTTGTCACGTTACCAGTTTCTGCTAGATAGTAAGCAGTAGCCTGTGCGGTCTGACCTAAGGTAGCTTCACCTAGCCATCCCCCAGCAGCCCCAGAGCAGTTGGGAGGCTGGTGACTGTTCGAAGGAAGCATAGCCCCAAACTGAAGCTTGCAGTTTACCACCAACCACTCCAATTTCTAAGATTTTCCCCATTTGGCACACCCACTGAGAAACCAACTCTGGACATTCGTAGCTTCATTTTGAAAAATGTGAAGTTAGCGACACCAACGTCTATGCCGAATACATCACAGGGGCCAGAGTGGGCAGCACGGAATCAAATTTGAAACTGCTGGCTATGGGTAAGCGTAAATACTGTAAGATTGTCGGAGGTCACTAAAATGATTATTGCATCGGTGTGTACATATACCAAAACGATGTTGGACTCTATGTTTAGCCACACGTCATCATTGCACCACTGGCTGTCGAGGTGGTGATGTGGGCTTCATAGATAATTGGACACCTTTCTGGGGAAAACCTGATTTGATTAGGAGAGACAGCATCCATCCATACACTTTGGATGGAGCAGCTCCCATATCTAGAAATATGTGCTGTCGCCCTCCCGCCTACTAGTGATGTGTCGGTCGCGAACGATCCAGTTCTAAGAGCCGGCTCTTTGTAGTGAACGACGGGAGCCGGCCCCTCATTAGGAGCTGATTTAGAGAGCCTTTTTTTTTTCTTCTTCGGTGCCTCACTGTCTCCTCCCCCTGACAACTCTCCCTCATGACATGCCTGTTCTCACACATCTTGACCAATCACGTTCGGCTTTCAATTAAAAAACTGGAGGGAAAAAAAACATTTTTTTCTCCACTTTTTTGTGTGAAAGCTGCACGTAATTGGTCAAGATGTATAGCAGCATCCACGGCAGGGGTGACAGACACACACACACACACACACACACACACACACACACACACACACACACAGCGGTCGCGGAGGACAAACACGACAGGAGGGAGACGAGAGACATTATTTATTACATTATTGCATTATTTTGGGTGATAAATTAATTAAATAGTTAGTACGTTTCATTTATATAGCACATTTTTACACCGCATGCACTGACCAAAGTGCTTTACAATGTAAAAAAAAAAATAAACTATAATAACATTTAAAAATATAACATAATAATAACAGCAATAATAATAAAATAATAATAATAATAATAATTAATAAAACCAATTAATAAAATGTGAGGAGCCGTTTGGGAGCCGAAAGAGCGGGCTCCTTATAGTATGCAGAGCCAACCGTTAGCCCAGGGCGCAAATGTGGCCAGGACCGGCGCTGCTCATAGAGTCAAGCATTCAAGCAAAGTACCTTTGGCGACAGGTTCTGTGATTGGTCTGTTATCTCTGTGTGCGCTATATCCTTTAAAACACAGGCTAAGTAAATAAATGAATGTTCTCTTCTGCTCTTTGACAAAACACAACAGGCATTTAACTCATAGTCGCAGTACTAGTTTACTACTACTAGTTTTAGTACTAGTACTACTTTTTAAACCATCATTATTCTCAGTGTATTCTCACAAATTCAGCAGACTATTCCTCACCTTATACCTGGACCAATCAATGGCTCTCCCTTTCATATTTTTATCCTGCATCTCTGGGCTTCGTATAGAGTCCAGTTACTTTGTAGCAGTACCTGCTTTGGCGAAAATTTCTAAAGGACTTCAGACATAATCAGTATAAATTATGTTTGAAAAATAAGAGAAAAAGATCATAGATTGTCTCATCATTTGGGGGTGGAAAACGCTGCCTTAGTGTTTAATGTGTTTTTTAAATCCACATTAATGTGACTATGAAAACAGAGAGACGGTGATAAAAAGGAGAAGTGGGTTTTACATCTTGTGTTCCAGAGAGATGTCTCTATGAGCAGCTGAGCTTATGTCCAAACATTTGCTGTGTGTGTGTGTGTGTGTGTGCCTCCCTGTTGAGCTGTGTTAAACCTCTTTAGCACAGCTCCTCTTCTCAGTTGCAGAGCTGCCAGTGTGGACACAGAAACCCTGCTTGTTCTGACAGTGATGAACATGTCCATGAATACTAATGGTGTGTGTGTGTGTCTTCATCTACAGCTGGCTAAAGCCTACACTGGGGGAGCAGGGATCTTTAAAGACACCACTGTGTGACTCACTGCTCAATATCTTCTGGGTCATTCAAGCTTCTTTTCACTTTTTGATTTCAGTATTACAACTACAAATCAATTCAAGTCATTAAATACAATACTCAGATCAGATGCAGTTTTTATAGAATCTAAATTCTGTTTATTCATATGCAAATGAATCCAATGCAATTCAACTAAGTAGCCTATTGTTGTTTCTTGTAGCACCATTGTATGTTTCAATCAAATAAACTTGTAGGTGTAAACAGAAACATCTCAATCTAATCTATCTTGTCTTTAACTGCTTTAGGGTGGAGCAACTCTCACCACATGATCATATCTGCTGACCACCGTGAGGTTTTACTTACAAACATACTTTACATCCAGTCTATAGGATGCCAATGATGCCTTTTATTGTTGCTCCTTGATGTTTCACCAGACAACACAAGTAAAGGAAGCTGTGCAGAATTTGGCTTCCTAATTTCAGCCATAGTAAAGATTATTGCTCAAATAATTTGTCAGTCTTGATTTTCCAACACTATGGATTTCTTATTCTTGCACCTGAGACATACTTAGAGTTCAAAGTACCTCATGCTCCTAGAAGTGAAATAAAAATGGCAGCTGGGAATGAAAAATCTTTTAATCTTGGTTGGTAATTACCAATAACAATCAGGTATTTTGCCAGACAAATCTCCATGAATCTAATGAACAGGAAACTTGAGAAAGTGTGGGTTTGTCTTTTGAAGGCAGTTGATAACATGTGGCGTTCTTGGCTCACCTGAACTCATTCCTGATAGATTTCTATATCTTTTACTGTAAATACATTCCGCTGTTGTTGTTTTTGTCACACTTGCTGTATGAGGAATGTTGTGCAGATAGCCTACATATGATTTCACATATGGACTTGACATATTAATCAGTTCAATCATCAGTCAACTGCCTCTCACAAAGTCAGCTGGGATAGGCTTCAGCCTCGCCGTGACCCTGATGAGGATAAATGGTTACAGATAATGGATAGATGGAAATAACAACCATGGTTCTGGTGTTTTTTTGCATGTTTACTACACATTACATTAAACTAACCCTTCCTGACAATTTTGAAACATTCAAGTATTGTGATAACTAGTTAGAATATATATATACCTTCACCTGGGAGATAGCCTTGAAAGGGTATTTACACTAAACACTATTCATACTTCCAAACAAGTAAATATGAATTTCATGCAAAATTACCTGAAATGATCACAATATAATAATCATTGTTATGCACTGCATAAAATGTAGGTGTAATTTACAACTTCAAAATCTTTAATTTGGAAATGTATAAAATGATAAAGTAATATGCATTACAATATATTATACACTAGTGCACATAAAGTCTGTCTAACATCTTGATCTTTACAGCATCTGTCAGCTCTACAGAGGGTCTGCTTTTTTGTTGTTGTTTGTTTTTACAATCAGGAGTCTTCACAGAGTGTTTTATTTTAAGAATTGACCTTTTCTTTGTTCGACTTCAGCCCAACTCAGATCAGCAGCTCTGTGCTGCTTAGTGCGATTGGCAGCTTCAATCATAAATAGAACAGCTGCATATTCTCAGTGGAGCTGATCGGAGAGACACAGCACTTCTGGTGGAACAAGCATTGTCTAGAAGGACCGTGATGAGCTCCAGCAGCTCACGTAGATCACGTAGCAGCCTAGCCCAGTGGAATCAAGAAGTGAGACTAAACACAGATAAATCTTAGCCAAGAGTGACTCGACGAGGCCAACAAAAACAGCTCTATTCTAAGAACATAGACAGAACGCACTTTAATAAAGGATATATAATATAAGTCATGCTGTGTTATCCTCACTGCAGTGTAGCAAATGCAACTTTACAACAAGCTAAACTCTTCCTCATAAATGAATGTCGTGGTAAGCTTGAGTTGCTCTTTACTGTGGCCTTTTCTCTAATTTTACAGTAAAAACTGTAGCAAAGACAAATATAAAAATTATCATATAATCTGTAATGTGCTTTCCTCATGTAAGTAAATGTAAGTAAAACGTTTTTAAATACAAATAAATCATTCATTCATTTTTCTTTTTTTTTCTGTGTAAATAATATTTTAGCCTTAATGAATGTAACTATGAAATGATTCACTTATGACGTTGCCTCTGTGGAGTTTACAGTGATGAAATCATGCAGCTGAACACAGAATATAGCTGTGCAGATTCAGCTAGCCTCCTCAAACTTTTGTAATTGTAATTGTACAATATGTTTGTGTTGATTTGTTCTGTACACGTGACATCTATTGCACGTCTGTCCATCCTGGCAGAGGGATCCCTCCTCTGTGGCTCTTCCTGAGGTTTCTTCCACCTTTTTTCCCTGTTAAAGGTTTTTGTGTCACTCGAACCGAGGGTCTAAGGACAGAGCGTGTCACTCCCTGTACAGATTGTAAAGCCCTCTGAGGCAAATGTACTTTGTGACTTTGGGCTATACAAATAAAATTTGATTTGATTTGATTAGTTTATGGGGTGATTAACAGGTAAAGAACAGTCTAAAGAATTACAAACCAGCACAAAAATGAAAATACCAACAAAAAGCAGCATGTTCTCAACAGACACATCACAAACCCAGTCAGAGCAGGTTGACCCACAACCAGACTGATCAGAAAATTCTCTTCACCTGCCTCTTTCACTTTCTCAGGAGAGTTCATGTCTTTAATGAAGCATTACTTTCAGCTATGTCTGCTGGTAAGGAACGATAAAGAACACAGTTTGGAACAATTTGTCTGTCATTTAGTGAGATCTTCTCACTACTATGGGTATAGGAGCACTCTGGACTGCTGACCTGTTCCTATGAGCCAGATCAGCTCCTTGGAGAGCACACTCAGTCTGTGCATCTACACGACTGTTCACTTGTGGTTCAACTGGCCTCAGAACAACAGCTGCTACAATATTTCAGTTCAATTCAGTTTTATTTATATAGCGCCAAATCATAACAAAACTTATCTCATGACACTTTTCATACAGAGCAGGTCTAGACTGTACTCTTTAGTAGAATCACACAGACTATTCAGTTATAAGTCTATATTATGCTTTTTTATGAAGGAGACTCCATTACCAGGACTCATCATAGCCTCTCTTCCAACTTTCTTTTGAGCTTAAACAGAGTGTTTTTCTTCCTTGAAACACATTTCAGTGTGAATGCTTCAGTTCAGACCACAATTACACCTGTGAGATGCAGCTGAGGCGCACAGCTGCACAGACTGAAATGAGAGTGTGTGAGTGAAAAAGCTACTGATACCCACCAGTCCAGTCACACATGGGTTGGACAGGAATGGTTGAAACTAATTTTCACTGTTACATGATTGCTGGCTTTTTACCATATGTTCCAGCAGTGCTGCATTTGAATTTTCCCTTTTGCCACAACTCATTATTATTAATGGTTGTGTGATTATTCAGAGTCCAGACTGATGTCACTTCCTGTTATTCTATTTCTTCTAAGTCTCTTTTCTGTAAACAGGGTGTGACAAAACAGGCTGAAAGCATGCATGTATAAAGAAGCACTGGGGTCTACAAACATATGGAGCAATGGAACATACAGGTCTTTCATTACACACTCCTCAAAGTGGAGGAGGAAATATAAGGCAGGAGTGAGAAAAAATTGCACTTGATTAACCTCTGGCAACCCCATTTTCTCCTGTGGCAACTGGGTGTTGGATGGCACACTGTCTGCAACCGTATCCATCAGTCAAGACACGCTTTCATTAAACAGCAACCCCACGGGGTGACCAAAAGGTCGTCCTGACCTCGGACCATCCACATTCATAGAACAGATAACAAGCCCTACATAGGTCATGTAGCAGTGAATATACTCATAGACGCAAATGGTGGGAGCCTTGAGGAGAGAAGCCCTGAATTCCTAAATTCCAATCCTGAATGAGACTGGACTGAGCTAAGACTCCAGCCTATTCGTCAAACTAGACATATCTATATGTACTATACTGTACTGCTGTATTAGTCACAAGAGTATGAACATGTTGTTGTACAACAAAAACATCATATTTGGTGTTTGCAACATTTTAGCTGGAGGAATATGAATTCTGACTCACAAGCATGAAAGAAAGATCTCAACTCACAGTCGACCCTATCAGCCTTCATATGCTCTAAAAGAATTCAAATCAAGACTTAACAGCGTCTCATGTATGACTCCATGCATGAACAATATGTTAATTCACTTCAATCATCATCATTTCTGATTTATTAATCATGTTTACATTAGGGATGTCAAGCTCTGACTCACTAAACAGATCCAGATCTTACGAGTCAGTATGTCCATAAGCAGATAAGGAGGAGGACAATATTACTAAATGAATTGTTGAGTATGTGTAAATAATATTAAGACTTCAGTCTAGACCTCTTCTACTGTATATGAAAAATTATGTGATAACTTGTTCTGTTCAAATATTAAATATGAATCAAGACTGTGTAAGTGCACTGATTATTTCTAACCTCAAACAGACACAGGCTCACTTTACAGTACAGTGATCCCTCGCTATATCGCGGTTCACTTTTCGCGGGCTCGCTGTTCCGCGGATTTTTTTCATTGTCATTTTGCATGCTTTTTTTTTTACAGCGTACTGTACAGTATGAACGCACACTGTGTTCTGCGTCCTGATTGGCTAAGGGAGAACCGCACATGTGTTCTGCGTCCTGATTAAGGAAGTACTGTACAAAATGCGTGTAAAAAGGTGTATAAAAGTGTGTGGTTAGGGGTTTTACGGCCTTAAAACATGGATAATAATTGTAAAACTCACTTCGCGGATTTCGTTTATTGCGGGTTATTTTTGGAACGTATCCCCCGCGATAAACGAGGGTTCACTGTAAGCGTCTTCCGTCACTTCCGGTTCAGTGTCCACCAGTGTTACTGCCACGGTGCTCTCTGCTCTGCTCACTTAAGTGTTGGTCACGAACGATCCGGTTCTAAGAGCCGGCTCTTTGAAGTGAACGACGGGAGCCGTCTCCTCATTGGGAGCCGATTTAGGGAGCCGTTTTTTTTTTTTTTTTTCACTTCGGTGCCTCACTGTCTCCTCCCCCTGACACTCTCCCTCATGACATGCCTGTTCTCACACATCTTGACCAATCACGTTCGGCTTTCAATTAAAAAACTGGAGAAAAAAAACTCACGGGAAAAAACTTTTTTTCCTCCACTTTTTTTGTGTGAAAGCTGCACGTAATTCAAGATGTATAGCAGCATCCAAGGCAGGGGTGACACACACACAGGTGACACACACACACACAGCGGTCGTGGAGGACAAACACAACAGGAGGGAGATGAGAGACATTATTTATTACATTATTGCACTATTTTGGGTGATAAATAATTAAATAGTACGTTTTATTTATATAGCACATTTTTACACCGCATGCACTGACCAAAGTGCTTTACAATGTCAAAAATAAAATAAAATATAATAACATTTAAAAATATAAAATAATAATAACAGCAATAATAAAATAATAATAATAATAATTAATTAATAAAACCAATAAATAAAATGTGAGGAACCGTTTGGGAGCCGAAAGAGCCGGCTCTCCAAAAAGAGCCGAAATTCCCATCACTATCACTTAAACAAATTTTCGTATATTTTTCACATCAGCGATTATCTACATATCTCTCGACACTATCCTTAGACTGTTTGTGCACAAACAGGTCTCTTTACTTTAGTAACCACAATATGATAGTTTTACCAGTTTCTGTTAGTCACGTGCGCATGTGTCAGCGTTATCCGTGTTTTGACAGGCGCTCTACCCCTCTGACTTTTCATCCAGTTTTAAGCGTTGTATTGTTTGTATTTGAATGACAAACAACAACAAACAAATCATGCCAGCTACACCCTGTAAGGGACGAGGTACTGCTGATGAAAGCAAACAAAAAAATCCTGACCTTAAGGATGACATCCGACAGCTCTCAGATGAACTGCAAAAAAAGGACTCACTACTTTCCAGTTTCATGGACGTGGCTCTCCAGCAGTCCAAAAGGTTGGCCTCGCTCAGCACAACCCTCCATGACACAGTTGCGTGGGATCCCGCCACCTGTCCGCGGCCCTCCTCCTGCTCGACACCTAACCATCAGTCGTCCTGGGCCGACGTGGTTGTCCGAAACCGCAAGAGGGGGGCCATCTTGCCCCCTCGCCTAAGCCTCTCCAACCACTACGCGGCCCTCCCCGATGACACTCCGGCCCATCCACCTGATGCCCCCGCTGGTCCCGCTGGTGCCGCTGCTCCATCTCCCTCAGATCTGGACCCGCAATCAGCGCCTGCAGACACCGCAACTTTCCCTCAACTGGTGGCTGGCAGTGCTCGGATGGCTGGCCACTCCACCACAAGGCCCAATGGATTGTCCTCAACCCGGTCCTCAACCTCCTCTTCCCGGTGCAGGATCCTGAAAGAGGCCGACACTCGGGCTCTCTCCCCCGCCCTGTGCCGGCGGGGAGTCCTTCTACCGGGTCCGATGCCACTGCCTCGCCACGGCGCTTGCCTGCCCGGATGCACAGTGACGACTGTGCACTCTCCTGTCGTGAGAATCCTCTGCTTTCATCTCCTCGTCCCCTCTTCTCCCCAACCACATTGATAGTAGGTGACTCCCAATTAGGGACACCCGCTTCTTCAATGCACCCACTCACTGCTTCCCCCGGGGCCACGGTCCCGGTTATCCTGGATAAGCTCCCCGGTCTGCTGCACTCACTCCCATCTTCAATAAACCGGGTGTTAGTTCATGTGGGGTCTAATGACACAGCCTGTCAGCAATCTGAGCTGACAAAAAGGGATTTTACTGTCCTTTTTAGCGTCTTAATTAACTGTGGGAAGTCTGTTTTTATCAGTGGTCCCCTCCCAACACTCGCCCGTGGACCAGGGCGTTTTAGCAGAATCCTCAGCCTTAACACCTGGCTCCACTCCGCCTGTAGAGCTCATAACAGGTTTTATTGACAATTTTAATCTTTTTTGGAACCGTCCATCCCTGTTTAGAACAGGAGTTCATCCCAATTGGAGGGGCAGCCAAATGCTAGCGGCTAACATACAGCACGCTGTTCAGTCCACCCCACATGCATAACTGTTTACATCACACACTCAGTCCCAGGTGTCTTCTTCTGATCCTATAGTGGCGGCTCACGGTACTCCCCCCCCCTACCGGCTCCCCCCACAGGCCCCATCTGTCACTACCACCTTCACCGATTTCTCTCCCCATACAGACCATCATCTCCCATCGCAGATACACTGCAGGACACTCACCTCAGCAGGGCTCTCCCTATCCTGGCGGAGTGAACTTTTTAAATCTCCATCCTGTACCAGCCGCTGCCCAGAAAAATAGTGGTCTCCTCTCCAGCCAAATTTGCCCTAATAAACGCCCGATCCTTAACAAATAAGACTTTTATCCTAAATGATAACTTCACATCTCGCCAATTGGACTTCCTATTTGTGACCGAGACTTGGCTTACTACTGGAGATTTCACCCTGTTTAGTGAACTCAGTCCTCCTCATTGCAGCTTTTTAAACTCACCAAGGCATTCTGGTCGTGGAGAAGACTTAGCCACGGTTTTTAAAAACTTTATTAAATGCAGAATTATGCCTACTGATGTTTACTCATCTTTTGAGGTGCAACTTTTAAAGATTTGTTTCACTGTTCCTCTCCTATGTGCATTGGTGTATAGACCACCTAAAATTAACAATTTCTTTCTTCAAGAATTTTCTGATCTTCTTGTTTCTATGGCCTCTCGCTCGGATAAACTGTTAATATTAGGAGATTTCAATATTCATACTTGCTACCCTTCTAAACCGATGGTAAAAGAGTTTCTATGTTATTGTGAAATCTTTTAACCTAACTCAATCAGTTCTGGGTCCAGTGCATCAGAAAGGCCACACACTAGATCTTGTTTTAGCATCTGGTTTTTCTATCTCCAATCTTGTTTCTGTTGATGTTGGTATTTCTGATCATTTTATGGTTATGTTTGATTCCGCATTGTCATGCCCTCCTCCTACTCCCCTGCAGCCTCACTCCCGTGTCCGATCCATAAACACGACTACAGCCTCTCACTTTTCTAAGGTTTTTATGCTTTCCTGCTCACCTCATACTTCCGATGCCCTTCCTTCCTGCAACGATACTGAGGAGCTAGTTAACCTCTTCAACTAATCCTGCTCTGCCACTCTAGACTATGTAGCTCCTCTAAAACAGAGAAGACTTAAGGCAAACACTGGTGCTACTCCTTGGTTGAACGACTCCACTCGTGCTATCAGGCAAGCTTGTAGGAGAGCACAAATGGCAAAAGGATAAACTCCAGGTTTCATATGAAGCTTTCAGGATCCAGTTAAAGCTTTACCAAAGCTCCATAAAGTCAGCTAAAGCACAATACTATTCTGATCTAATTAACAAAAATGCCAATAGACCCAAAATACTGTTTCACACAATAAACTCATCATAAATCCTACCACTACCACAGCCACTATGCCCATCTCCACTACTGAAACCTGTAAGGCTTTTCTAAAAAATTTTATCCAAAAAACTGACAACATAAGAGCTTCTATCTTACCCTCAGGCCCTGACCCATCAGATATACATCACCCTGCCAGTTAGGGCTGGTCGATTCTGATTCTCAAGACTGAGAATCGATTATCATAATCCGATCCGATCTTGATTCAGGTTAGTGTTATTAAAACCATTTTTTTGGTTGCCTGAAGCCCTCGTTTTTAACAACGGAATATGGGCGCATATCTTTGCAAATGTAACCCGCAATCGCCTCAGTTATTTTAAGAGAACGTACAGAAGTGGCTGGTACTTGTAGAGTTTTCCTTGAGTGTTCTGTTGTCTGTAGTTTTATTATATTGCCGGTGAATTTCCATTTTTCCCATATTATGAAGGCATCATAGTCATTCCGACGGTCATTGAACGCACCTCGCATGTGTGAGATGCCGTAGTATAGAGAGAAGTAGTGATGGGAATTTCGGCTCTTTTTGGAGAGCCGGTTCTTTTGGCTCTGCATACTATAAGGAGCCGGCTCTTTCGGCTCCCAAACGGCTCCTCACATTTTATTAATTATTAATTAATTAATTATTATTATTATTATTGTTATTATTATTATTTTATTATTGCTGTTATTATTATTTTAGATTTTTAAATGTTATTATATTTAATTTTTGACATTGTAAAGCACTTTGGTCAGTGCATGCAGTGTAAAAATGTGCTATATAAATAAAACGTACTAACTAATTAATTTATCACCCAAAATAATGCAATAATGTAATAAATAATGTCTCTCGTCTCCCTCCTGTCGTGTTTGTCCTCCGCGACCATAGCAGGCTGTGTGTGTGGTGTGTGTGTCACCCCTGCCTTGGATGCTGCTATACATCTGAATTACGTGCAGCTTTCACACAAAAAAGTGGAGGAAAAAAAGTTTTTTCCGCTAGTTTTTTTTTCTCCAGTTTTTTATTGAAAGCCGAACGTGATTGGTCCAAGATGTGTGAGAACAGGCATGGCATGAGGGAGAGTGTCAGGGGGAGGAGAACAGTGAGGCACCGAAGTGAAAAAAAAAAAAAACGGCTCCCTAAATCGGCTCCCAATGAGGAGACGGCTCCCGTCGTTCACTTCAAAGAGCCGGCTCTTAGAACCGGATCGTTCGCGACCGACACATCACTAGAGAGAAGTATATAGCTTCGCTAAAGAGCAGTGTATGATTATTGCTTGCCTGTGTGTTTCCTATATCCTGCACAGAGCCGGCGCCAGACAAGGATTTGCGGACGGGCATTGCGTTGGATTGGGGGGGGGCACACATTTTATAAGCTATTTATGTATAACAACATAGGTGTCTCTTTTAAATAAACGCTGAATAGACATGTAACCATTGCAGCAATTGTTGGTTTTATTTACAACAGAAAAAGCTACAAAACGATGTGTATACCAAACATGATAGACAAATGCTGTTGTAGCCTATGCTTAGGCTAACAGAACAAACACATCTAAAACCAGGCGCGACATATCGGCAAAGTGTGTATAGGTCTACTAAGCCCCAACACAAGAAGCCCTGAATAACAAAATCATTTTTTTAATGAACTCATAACGTAACGTGCATACAGGTGTTTGAATAAGTCTATATGTTATTATAGCCTGCTATAGCACCACACTGTATTTTGTTGTATTTGGCATTTTTCACCACATCGCTTGGAGCGCCTAGCAAGAATAAAAAATTCATGCTCACCATTAAAAAGTGGTAGTCGACGTCTACCCTCTAGGCCACGTGAAATCTTCGCAACACCATGTCCCTCCACTCTTCTCTGAATTTTTTTGTTAGTCCTTTCAAATGCCAACTTAATTAAATTGGCCTTACGCTGGTGCAACATGCTTTGTCGGTGAATCGATGAAAACGTTCTTCAAAGTGGAAAAAGAGCTTCGCAGAGGCAGTGCTTGCGCCAAAGGCAATGTGTGTTTCAGTGGCAGATGATTACGCTTGGCATTGCCTCAAGGGGTCGATGAAGATGCTGTAGAACTTTTCTTGTTGTCCATTCACCCCCATCGGGTGGAGTCGTATCTTTCATTCGAGCATGTAAGAACTGTCGAGCTACTGCGTACTCTGTATCCACAGCAGTTGTATTGGTGAGCTGAAGTAGGGGTTGTATTTTGGATACATCAAGAAAAGCGGGATCATTCGGGTCCAAAGCTTTGAGCGCATGCATCAGTGTGCAGTTGCGCTCCCCGAAACGCTCCCTAATTTCCCCACAAACAGCATCGATGCAACTGAAGTATAGCCTCCGCAGTTCAGTCTTGCTGTTAGGGTCATCTTGTGTAATTCTGCCTTCTACAACATACATTGCAAAAGCGGAGTTAATTGTGCGCCTTCTTTTTGCTATGGGCTCTGTTCCCTGGCAGCGCTCAAAGAGGGTCATGAATTCTGTCTCAGAGCGCAAGTTTTCGATGCATGCACACGCAGAATTGACGAGTTGTGCACCAGTGAAAAGATCAATGTCCTCAGCCTGTAGCATGGTATTGGGGGGATGATGACAGGCTCATTTCCAGGGCGGGCACAAGTGAGTCTGAGGGCGGGCGCGGCACCCCAAAGCCCGCCCATGACGCCGGCCCTGATCCTGCATCGTGGGTTTATTGTGTGTGAATGAGAAAAGGTGAGCTTCTCCACCAACTTACCGTCCAACTTGGATGCCGTGTTGTGTTAATTATTATTTGTAATATGTTGACGCTACTTTTTATTGTGTTAATGCTCGGCTAATTAGCTAATCACGCCGTCAAAGCTATAAGCCTCGTGTGCGGTATTTGTTTACATAAGACGTGTGTATCTTTCAGTACAGTCCTTTAGCCAGTATTATTATTTGTGCATTATGTATAGCTCATGCTATTCTGATTGCTGTTTGTATTTTATTATAGAACAGCAATAAATCTTCATAAACACTGGACATCTGCCTCCGTCCTTGAACGGGGACACTCTCATACACCTTTCCGCTCTAATTCATTAGTCCCACCTGGAGCAAGCCCATGTCTCCCTTTTAAACATGGTGCACGCCTGTTTCAATTCAATTACGCGACTAGTGGGGTTAAAGTTCACCGGGGGAAAATGTATTAAAATTTTTATTTAATTAAATCGATATTTGGATGTACGAATCGATCTTAGGAATTAATATGTAAATCGATTCAGAATCGGAAAATCAATTTTTTCAACACAGGCCTACTGCCAGTCACCTTCCAACCAGTATCATCCTCTCAGCTATCTGACATGGTCTTACATATGAATTCCACCTACTGCCCTTCTGATATTTTGCCAACACGCCTGTTTAAGGAGGTCTTTGTAACGATCTGTCCACTTATTTCTGCCATAGTCAATAGCTCCTTAACAAATGGAGTTGTCCCTTCGTGTTTTAAACATGCAATTGTGCAACCTCTATTTAAATAACCAAGCCTAGACTCCAGTGACATGAATAATTTTAGGCCCATTTCTAAATTACCTTTTATCCCTAAGCTTTTAGAAAAAGTTGTCTTCACCCAGGTTTCTTCTTACTCAAACACTTTTAATATCCTTGATAAATTTCAATCTGGTTTTAGAGCTCTACATAGTACAGAATCAGCCTTGCTTAAAGTGCACAATGACATTCTCCTTTCTGCTGACTCTGGTTCTTCGGCTATTGTAGTTCTCCTCGACCTTACTGCTGCATTCGATACAATGGATCATGCCATTCTTTTAAAACGTCTGGAGGCTGAAGTTGGGCTTCAGGGGACAGTCCTAAAATGGCTTACCTCCTATTTAAAAAACACAACATTCGCTGTCGGAATTGGAAACTGTTCCTCGTCCCCTGCTCCTATTCAATGTGGCATTCCTCAAGGCTCAATTTTAGGTCCACTTGGCTCCATTTTTCAAAAACATAATATTCCTTACCATTGTTACGCAAATGATACACAGCTCTATCTACCGGTCACACCCAATAGCACCTGCTCCATATGAAATCTCTTTAACTGTTTTAAAATGACGTCAATTGCTGGATGACGAGGAACTTTTTACAATGCAACGAAAATAAAACAGAAGTAATTATCTTTGGTCTACCTGATTCTGTCACCACTCTCAGCAATGCACTTGGTCTGCTAACTCCAAATTGTCACAACGTGGTTAGGAATCTGGGTGTCCTCTTTGACAGTCCCCTAAATTTTAACAGTCAGGTCAGTAATGTTGTTAAGGGTAGTTTTTATCAGCTCAGAACCATCGCCAAACTCAAGCCGTTTTTATCCCAGAAGGATCTGGAGACAGTCATCCATGCTTTTATTACCTCTCGGCTGGATTATTGTAATTCCCTCTACATAGCGCTAACTGACTCCACCCTTTCCAGACTCCAAATGGTGCAAATGCAGCTGTAAAAAAGAGACAACACATCACCCCAATCCTGGCACACTTACACTGGTTGCCAGTGAAATTTAGAATCGATTTTAAGATCTTATTCTTTGTGTACAAAGCCCTAAATGGTTTAGTTCCCCAATACATTTCTGTTCTCCTGGTTCCATACTCTGCCCCCAGATCTCTCAGGTCATCATCACATCGGCTCCTCTCAGTCCCCCATTCGTGCCTAAAAACTAAAGGCGACCGTGCCTTCTCTGTTGCTGCCCCCAAGCTCTGGAATAGCCTACCCCATCACATAAAGTCCTGCCCCACTATTGACAATTTCAAATCCAGTTTAAAATCTTACTTTTATGATCTTGCTTTTGCCTCAGTCTGAGGCTGCACTATTAACTATTAATGATTTTGTCTACTTTATTATTCATTTATCTTGTGTTCTTGTAACATGTTTGTTTTTATTCTTGCGATCCGTTCTGACTGTAAAGCACTTTGGGTCAACTTCTGTTGTTTTTAAATGTGCTATATAAATAAAATTGACTTGACTTGACACTAACAAACTAGCTTCTCTCTCCTCTCCTGCTCTCTCCTGCCCTGTGTGCCACATGTTCAGTTACTCCTCGTCCTCCTTTAACGATAACGGTACTTGTAATGAATGTAGTTTATTTGTAGCTTTGGAGGCAAGGCTTGGTGATTTAGAGGTACGCTACTGCACCACTGAACAGTCAGTAGCTGCTATAGTTAGGTACCACCGAAGGTAGGATTTTCCCCACTCAGTGACACACCCTTTGAGAGGCCAACTGTGGTCATTGGCAGCTCCATTTTAAGAAACGTGAAGTTAGCGACACCTGATGGCTAAAGATAAACGTAGATACAGTAGGATTGTTATTCACGTCGACGGTAATGACACCCGGTTACGCCAATCGGAGGTCACTAAAATTAATGTCATCGGTGTGTGCATACACCAAATCGATGTCGGACTCTGTTATAAAAATTAGGATTGTACTGGGCTGCAGGTGTTTTAACTCTTAGAGGGAGTGTATGTGTGTTTTGTCTTTTTGTATTCCCCTTATCTAGCATGTATTTGTTAAAGCTGCCTGGGAAAGGAAATTTTAAAAATGTTCAAGGACATGAGAAACAGACTAAAGGAAGTGTCATTTTGGACAAGAAACATAATGTTCATTACTAAGGGGAAAACCAAAAAAGGAAATCGTTAGTGGGAAGATGTTCGAGACAGCCCATTTTGAATGCATTGTATAAAAACTACCTGACAGAGCTCCACAAGGAGCCTTTTTCTCTGTAACCCTCTTGCGTGTTGCACTGTTAAACGCTCCTTCTTGTACAAGAATATTAAATTCAACTTAAACTTTGATACTTTGAATCCAGTCCTCCTTATTCAAAGGTTCTTCTTAAAAAATTCTCATGACATTTTGGCGCCCAACGTGGGGCCCCAATATCTGTTCTCCTCTGAAAGCAACGGCACTGGAAAAAACCTGCAGGTATATTGACTGAAAACCGCCACGAGGTTCCTAAAACCCCGTTTTGGCGTGAACCAGGACCAGCTGACAGAGGAGACAGTGACGGGGCCAACCACACAAAAAAGAAAGGAGACGGACTCACAGGACTGAGACAACAAAAGGGTAAGTTGAATTTTGATCACTGGCCAGAGAGTTCAGTTGGAAACTTAGAGAGTTCAGTTCAGTTGGGAACTTGAAGGAGAGACCCCGGGGAGCCTCAGTCAGGGACTAGGGGGTAATGTCTTTGGAACGACAATTGGAAAAATTGATCCTTCAGGCCTGAGTAAACAAAAAGACGTCAGAGAAGTCAGGGACTTCGTCAGTATAGTGTTGCTTGTAAGCCAAAAACTTAAAGGTAATACTGTGAGTCTAGGACTCAGATAAAAAAGCATGCTTTAGTGTTTTCTATATAAATATCTAAAATAGAGATAAATTCTACATAGAAGGAAAAAATTTAAAGAAAATAATAATAATAATAAATAAATAAATGAATAAATTAAGTATAGTAATAGCTATTAACAGTGTCTCAGTAAAATAAAAAGTCCACATATTTCGCTGATCGGACCATAAGAGAAGTAAAATAATCTTATCATATGTGAACAAAAGTAAACTTTTTTAAACCCTCAAAATTGGTAGAGTCGTAAAATAGAACAATATAGTGGAGATGCCAAACGTATGGAAACATTAAATCCTGATAATGTTAAATATCTTAAGAGATGGCAGAAGAAGTGTGATTTTGTAGGAAGATTAGATGTAGAAGAAGGTGAAGAGTTGGTAAAGCTATTAGTGAGAAGGAGAAAAGGTAAGTCAAGAAAAGAAGGACTGTTACAGGCCAAGTTGTGCCTCATAGAAGCTAGGGCCAGACAAGCCGGTATTCAGAGAAAGAAAATAGAAGGAGAAGAGAAAGTTACTAAAAGAGAAGAAAATGCAAGTGAACAGAAAGAAGCTCGACAGAACAGCGAAAAAACAGACTAACATATATCCTGTTTTGTTTTTTGCGTGAGACCCTCAAGGTGATGACGAGTACGTGCCATATGGGCTCCGTCCGGATCCTCCGCCTTATCCCGTGCCTCGACCTCCTCCTCCTCTTCCTGCACCAGTGACTGCTCCGCCGCCTCCCGTCCACTCAACCCACAACCCCTTTCTGAGGTTTAATGTCACTCCACGAAATGGAGAGAAGGCTCCACAGATCCCTCAATCTCCTCTAAAGACACAAAGCGGTACAGTATACACTCACACCACACATGCAAATGAGACACAGAGTTACAGAGGACCAAACCCTAGAACAGGCTTAAAACTCACAGTGAGTGTATTTAGAGCATGGACAGACCAGGATGTTGGAGACGCAACAAAAACCATAACTCGTCCTGAAGAGGATGGCGAAGCCTTTACCGAAGAAATGAATCAACTCTTCAAGAGTTTTGGTTTAAATGCTGTAGAAGTAGAAAGAGTGTCAGAATGCAAACAGGGACCTGCAGAGACGGTGCCACTTTTTGTTGAAAGGATGAAAAAGGTGTTCCGTGTAAACAGTGGAATACCTGTAAACAATGCTGATAACAGCCCGTACAGCATGCAGTTAAAAAATGCACTCATGATTGGATTCAGAGAAACATCTGATTGCTTGGAAAAATGAAAGATTGCAGAGAACCATTGATTATGCAATTCATGCAGAAGAAACAATTGAAGCAAAAAAGAAAAAAGAAACAAATGTATTTTTGTGCTAAGATAATAACACTGGTGAACTTTTCTTCCGAGATAATCACGGGATGGGCAGAGGACGTGGAGGTGGTGAGAACAGAAGAATGGACAAGGATTCATGCTACAATTGTGGAAAATTTGGACACTACGCGAGACACTGCAGAGCTCCAAAGAGGAGAGGAAGGAGGGGAGGATTGGGAGCGGGAGGAGGCGAAGGAGCGGAGCCCCGGCAGGACAGGAGAGAAGAAGATCACGCCGCATGACTAACTCCAGCAGGTCATGCAGACACACACACACATACACACACACACACACACACACACAGATGGAGGCAGATGACGTCACAGACAGAAGCACAGCAACAGATGATGAGGCAGAGGCAGATGAGATTCTATCGTTACAAACAGCTGAGATTCTACTATCACAGGAAGGAACTAAACCATGGAAAAAATTAGAAGTGCAAGGAAAAACAATAACTTTCTTGTGTGATACTGGAGCCTGTAGAACAGTTGTGCGAGGTAGCGAAACAAACAAATTTTCCTTTGCAGCCAAATAGCGGTTTGAGAGTCAGGTCAGCCACAGGACATGTAACTATTGAACCTTTGACCAAACCACTAAAAATAAGTGATCCTAAAACAAAGAGAAGCATACTGGCCTCAGTGGCACTTTCACAACTGTGCCCCGTTAACCTCCTAGGGAGAGATTTGATGACAAAACTAGGGATAGCAGTAGTACCAGACCTAAGTGGTATGAAATGGCTTTGGTATGAAAGCGTGCCGTGTAAATCTAAAAACAGCAGACAGCGATGACGAGGACGAAGTAGAAACATTTGTGCTCGAAGGACTAACATTGAACTACTGGTACAGTTTAGATCTAATTCAAACAGGACCAAGTAGCATAACTCAAGAATTAATGAAATTGGTAAAAACCTGCATTCCTTCCGCTGAGATGAAAAATGTTGAAACACATACACCCGAACAGTTACATTGCACAATGTACTATCGGCACGAGCGCGGACCAGATAAGGAATATCATGACAAATTCTTTAAAGAGCCCAGCTGTAAAGTAACTCTTACTGAACTATACTGGGAAAAAAAAGGAAATTGTGCTTGCACGATGAGCCTCCAAAAACCAGAAATGAAATTATTTCGGGGGGATCTCACACCACACATCTGGTGTTCAAAACCGACCCATTCACAGTGGAGAAATTTGGGGGGATTTATCTCAAAAATAAAAAGATCAAACTGTGAATGGAAAGAAGTGGGGGGGAAAGTGCTGTTTGCACCTAAATTGAACGTGTAATGCACCCATTTGAACTGGGTCACACAAGCAGTCAAAGCTGTACATCTCAGTGGAGAAACTAGCCTAAACCCTATCGCCGATTGATACACTTTAATCGCTGAAGAAGAGTTAGAGCTGACCAATTTACCCCAGGAGTTGTGGTTCCAAGGGTTCAGCTGATGTGGGACTCATTAAGGGGGTACAACCAATTAGAATAACTCCAAAAAGCTCTTACAGGCCATATCAGAGACAGTATCCACTTAAACCAGAAGCTGAAGAAGGAATAGCACCAATATTACAAGATTTATTGAGTGCAGGAGTTATTAGAGAGTGTCCAAATGCCGCATGCAATAGTCCTTTGTTTCCTGTAAAGAAAGCCGCCCCATCAACAGGATGGAGGATGGTACAGGATTTACAAGCGGTAAACAAAGCGGTAATACCACATGCTCCCCTTGTACCAGACCCACACACTCTGTTAAATGAACTCAATCCAAAAGCTAAATATTTTACAGTGATAGATTTAGCTAATGCATTTTTCTCTATACCACTTCACGAGGAAGATCAATTTTGGTTTGCATTTCAGTATAGAGGTAAAAAGTATACGTTCACAAGACTCCCACAAGGATATTGTGAAAGTCCGACCATCTTTTCAATGGCAATGTCATCTAACTTAGCACAATTTACTCCCCCAAGAGGAAGTCAGCTATTATTGTACGTTAATGATATTTTGCTGGCCTCAGAAAATGAACAAGATTGCAAAACTGACACTGTTGCTCTATTAAAATACTTAGCAGAACAGGGCCATAAGGTAAGCAAAAATAAATTGCAATTATGGAAGGAAGTAGTGAAATATCTAGGTTTCAATATCTCTCTTGAAGGTAAACACCTAGATGAAACTAGAAAAACTGCAATATTACATGCACCCAAACCACAGACAAAAAAACAAACAAATGATGTCTTTTTTGGGAATGACTAACTTCTGTAGAGCATGGATTGCAAATTATGCTGAAGTAACACATCCACTTCAAATGCTTATCTATGATCAACCTATAGCAGCTAATGATGTGATCACATGGACTCCAGAGGGAGAACATGCGTTTGTACAAGTAAAACAATTACTAGTGAGTTCAGGAGTTCTAGCACTCCCAGATTATAAGAAACCATTTATACAAATGTGTGATGCTAGAAGTGGATTTATGACCAGTGTGCTAACCCAACCTTTTGGAGGAAAACTTAGACCCGTAGCATACTATTCGTCTAAATTAGACCCAATAGCCAGAGCAATGCCGCAGTGTTTGCAAGCTGTACAGGCCGCAGCCTTAGTAATACAGAGTTCAGCTACAATTGTCTTATTTCATCCATTAACACTGAAGGTGTCGCATGCTGTAGATGCTCTACTGACACAGTCAAAAATATCCTTCATGTCTCCAGCTAGACATCTTAATTGTATGACTGTCCAACTCTCTCAGCCTCATCTAACTATTGAAAGGTGTACAATTTTAAATCCAGCAACGATACTACCAAATGAAACAGAAGGCGTTAAACATGATTGTGTAGCTGAAACCACAGAAAAAGTGTTGCCAAGAGCAGATTTAACTGATGTGGCGTTACAAAATCCGGATGTAGTGATGTTTGTAGACGGATCGTGTAAAAAGAACCCAGATGGGACTAACAGTAGTGGATATGCAGTGGTAACTATAAACAAAGTGTTAAAATCTAGAGCACTCGCACCCCACCTCTCAGCCCAAGCAGCAGAACTGATTGCACTAACTGAAGCATGCAAATTAGGAGCAGGAAAGAGAATAACTGTCTATACTGATAGTGCATATGCTTTTAATACCTTACATGTTTTTGCACAACAGTGGAAAAATAGAGGTATGATCACATCCACAGGTAAACCGATTTTGCATACAAATCTGATTTTGGCCTTATTAAAAGCCGTGCAACTACCACTTCAGATAGCAGTTTGTAAGTGTGCAGCCCATACAACAGGGACAGACTCAGTTTCACAAGGAAATCGTAAAGCAGATGAGGAAGCCAAGAAAGCTGCTGCTAGACAAGAATACCAAGACATATACACGGCTGAAGAGATCACACACATTGACCATGACATCTTAAAAGATATGCAACAGAGCTCACCTGAATCAGAAAAACAATCTTGGGCGAACAGGGGGGCGACATTATCTGATAATGAGTTATGGAAATGACCAGAGGGCAAGTACATACTTCCAAAAAATGTATTTCGATTTGCAGCAGTATTGACGCATGGATTAACACATGCGTCAACAGGGGGGATGCATGAGCTAATAAATAAAATATATACAGCATATGGATTCCAAAATTATGCAAAAAAATTTTGTGCATCATGTCTAGTGTGTGGAAAACAGAATGCCCAAGGCAGATTAAGACCAAGACCAGGTAAAATGCCTAATGCTCGTATCCATTTCATATGATATGCATGGATTTCATTGAATTAAATAAATGTGAAAACAAAAAGTATTGTCTAGTGATCATAGACTTATACTCAAAATGGATTGAAGTTATTCCAACCACACGAAATGATGCAATAACAGTAGCTAAAGCTTTAGCAACACATATTGCACCAAGATTTGGATTTCCAGAAATCATATATAGTGATAATGGACCACATTTCAGAAATGATGTAATTGATAAATTGAGTGAACTGTTTTCCATTAAAATAAAATATCATTGTTCTTATCATCCACAATCAGCAGGACTACTGGAAAGAGCGAATGGTACAATCAAGGCTAAACTTAGGAAAGCCATGGACGAGACAGGAAAAGGATGGGTAACCTGTTTGCCAGCAGCAATGCTGAGTCTTCACATACAACCTAATAATACAGGACTGTCACCTTTTGAAATTTTGTATGGTAGACCTTATAGAGTACCTTTGATTAACTTCAAAGGAGATGACACAGAATGAACAGAAACAATTGTGGATTATATGAGAAAAATGTTGGAGAACAAAGAAACTGTGTCTATAGTTCACCCACAGAGCCGGTCCTCGACCAAGAGACACCTGTGAAGCCCGGAGATTGGCAGTACGCATAGCTGAGAGAACAACGTGGATACACCTGACACATTGCAAACGAGCACCAATACCTACAGATAAGTAATAAATAAAACAGCCCCTTACACCTTAGGTAGAAATTGCAGTTACTGTCTTAGTCACCTGTGGATGCTGTTGTATTCCATCTATGAGAGAATTATTACAAAGATTGATTACTACTGCACTAATGAAACAACAATTGTTCTATCAACCTGTCTCCGCAGTTGATGAGTTCGAGAGGCCTGAGATGACTAAAAGACAAGGTGTGGTTAGATTCGGGAATGATAATGAGTATGAAGAGTGTGTCCAGCTCAGCGAGTAGAAGAGTCAATCTACGCGCCCATGAGGAGAAACACCTGCCGAGAATGACACACTTGTTTAGTCTCTGATGTAATGTATGCTTAAGAGAAAGAGAATGATGGCAATTGTATATACATTTAAAGGTTTTTTTTTCTTTTCCTCGCTTTAGGGACAGCACCCGTAGGCAGGGGAAGGGTCCGATGAGTTGATCAGCCAGTTTATTTTTCTTTATTAGATTCATAAATGTACGTATACATTTGCTGTTATCAGAATTAATATTCCTTACATTTATAATTTTACCTTTTATAAGTAATTAAGCATACTGAGTGATTGTAACCGTTACTAACACAAAGTATTGGCCGCCGGGGCAGCGGGGCCGTGTGGAGAATTTTCCTGTCTAGAAAGTAACAGTATGAAACAATAAGAATGTTAAAGAACTGCCAGACAGGTTTTTCGCTCCCACATCATTCATGATTATTTGAATCAACTACTAACACTGATTAATTTTTATTCTTGTAATCATTATATTTTGTACCCTTTTTTTTTAAATAGTACAAACAGGGGGGAAATGTTATAAAAATTAGGATTGTACTGGGCTGCAGGTGTTTTAACTCTTAGAGGGAGTGTATGTGTGTTTTGTCTTTTTGTATTCCCCTTATCTAGCATGTATTTGTTAAAGCTGCCTGGGAAAGGAAATTTTAAAAATGTTCAAGGACATGAGAAACAGACTAAAGGAAGTGTCATTTTGGACAAGAAACATAATGTTCATTACTAAGGGGAAAACCAAAAAAGGAAATCGTTAGTGGGAAGATGTTCGAGACAGCCCATTTTGAATGCATTGTATAAAAACTACCTGACAGAGCTCCACAAGGAGCCTTTTTCTCTGTAACCCTCTTGCGTGTTGCACTGTTAAACGCTCCTTCTTGTACAAGAATATTAAATTCAACTTAAACTTTGATACTTTGAATCCAGTCCTCCTTATTCAAAGGTTCTTCTTAAAAAGTTTTCATGACAGACTCCGTAGTTTTCTCTGGACCCTTGCCCAGTGTGACCAGTGATGATGGCATCCATCCCACTTTGGATGGAGCAGCTCTCATTTCTATAGACAACCCAGAGTTGAGACCAGGAAGCTGCCCACCCAGTCCTTTAGTATAGAGACTGTGTCTGTCCCCCGTCCACCTACATTATTTAAAGATAAAACAAACAGAAGAGGAGTTCATCATAAAAAATGTTTTGGACCTGGTTAACATCAATGATCCCTGTCCAACTTATAGTTACGTCAGCCACTGACCAGAGCACTGATCCCACACAACATGTATGGCAGAAATAAAATTCAAAGTTGTTTTCATTAGTGTACAATAACCTGGAAATAAGAATTGTATCTTTTATATCTAAAGGGAAGTCCTCCTCTATGGAGCCCGACAACAGACAAACGAAACACAATTTGAAATCCCTGTGCAACATCAATATCATCTCCACGCTGCCTTTAATTACTCCAGGGAACAGCTGATCTCGCTAATGCCGGCCGTCATAGAAGCAATACCAGCCAATATACCAGCTGAACTCTGGAGGAAAACACACTGAGGATGCAGAGGAGGGTCGGGACGGGACAGGCTTGTAGAGAGGACAGGATTTGGGCTGTGTCTCCCCTCTGTTGTTATGGGACATGTGCAGTCTCTTAGCAACAAATGGACGAGCTAACGGCGCTAACGTGGAGCCACGCAGAGTATGAATGCAGTCTGAAGTGCTTCACAGAGATATGGCTGCACAGGCACACTAGAGACCAGAATATCTCCGTTAATGGCTTCCGCACTGTCCAGGCCGACGGGGATTGTACCTAGAGCAGTAAGTGGGGGCTTTCCGTTCTAGTTACCGGCAGATGGTGTAATCCCGGTCACACCACAACAAAACAACAGCTCTGTAGCCCGGATGTTGACCTGCTAGCCGTTGGACTCCATCCATACTATTTGCTGAGAGAGATCCCGCATGTCAGCATCATTGTCCTGTACATCCCTCCCTCTGCAAACCAACATCTGTCTGCAGCACCATTGGACCTTTAATATATAGTTTATATATATTTTGTTCTTAATAGATGGTTACGTGTTTACATATGTTGTTTTTGTTTGTTTGTATACTAGAGTATTGTAACAAAAAATTATTTCCCCTTGGGATTATTAAAGTATTTCTGATTCTGATTCTGATGTTTAAGTCACTGTCTTTAATGTTCCAAACCATTATTATCTCTGCCGCACATAAGCTTGGAGGCATGTGTGTGTTTTTGTTGTGCGTGTGTGTGTCTGATTCTGTCTACATCTCATCTTGTACTGGATAGATCAGCATTATAAGTTTGGAGCACAACATTTTATTCAAAACTCTACAAATGTCAGCTTAGTGCAACTGGCAGTTGTAAAGGCAGTAGAGTAGGTGTTTCACCAGCTGTTGTTTCACAGAGATCTGCACTATTATCATCCTAATTTCTGTCCTTGGGTGACAGAAAGGCGCCTATGAAATAAAATGTATTATTATTATTATTATAATTATTTGAGACTCTATGACAGTGGCTGGAGAGCAGAGAGTGAGACATAATCAACTAAGAAAGTACAAACAGTCAGAGAAAATAACTCAAAGCCATAAGACTCTCCTACTTTCCCATGTGAAACCAAAAGTCAACACTGACTTTTTTAACTTTTTTTTTTTACTCATGTAACTTATGTCACGTTACATGTTACATGCTTATTTGAATCCAACAATGATCTTTAACGTAACCTAAGTAGTAAACCAAACCAAACTGAACTTTTAAACTCATCAAATGTGAAATGTTTCTCAGCAAGCTTCATGTTTAGTTCTAATGTACAACCCCCAAAAAGTTGGGACGCTGTGTAACATGTAAATAAAAAAAGAATGCAATGATTTGCAAATCTCACAAACCCATATTTTATTCCCAACAGAACATAAACAACATATCACGAGACATTTTAACATTTCATAGGAAATATCTGAAAAAAGTTGGGACAGGGGCAACAAAAGGCTGGAAAAGTATAGGGCACAAATCAAAAACAACTGGAAGAGCATTTGACAGTTAATTATATTAATTGGCAACAGGTCAGTAACATGGTTGGGTATAAAGGGAGCATTTCAGAGAGGCAGAGCCTCTCAGATATAAAGATGGGCAGAGGTTAACCAATCTGCAACAAACGTCTACGATCCCACCATTTACAGTGTAAAATATCATCAAACATTCAGAGAATCAGGAGGAGTCTCTGTGAGCAAAGGACAAGGTCAAAGGTCAAAACTGGATGCTCATGATCTTCGGGCCCTCAGGTGGCACTGCATTAAAAACGGGCATGATTCTTGACTGGAAATCACTGCCTGGGCTCAGGAACACTTCCAGAAATTACTGTCTGTGAACACAGTTCGTCATGCAATCCACAAATGCAAGTTAAAGCTGTATCATTGCAAAGAAGAAGTCATATGTGAACATGATCCAGTAATGCCACTGTCTTCTCTGGGCCAAAGCTCATTTAAAATGGTCTGAAGAAAAATGGAAAACTGTTCTAAGGCCAGATCAATCAAAAATTTAAATTCTTTTTGTAAACCATGGGCGCTGTGTCCTGCACACTAAAGAGGAGAAGGACCATCCAACTTGTTATCAGCAGACAGTTAAAAAGTCTTCATCTCTGGTGGTATGGGGTTGCATTAGTGCCTATGGCATGGGCAGCTTACACATCTGGAAAGGTAGCATCAATGTTGAAAACTACACAGAGGCTTTGGAGCAACATATGCTTGGGACAGCATTCTTTTCCCAAAACTCCAGCAAGTGATCTTCTCACTTCGCAATAGTGAACATCGCTCTGTCCCAACGTTTTTGAGATGTGTTGCTGCCATTAATTTCAAAATGAGCTAATATTTTTGTTTATGTTCTATTGGGAATAAAATATGGGTTTGTGAGATTTGCAAATCATTGCATTCTTTTTTATTTACATTTTACACAGTGTCCCAACTTTTTTGGAATTAGGGTTGTATGTGTCAGGCCGGAACTCAAACAGGACTCAGAAGCTGAGGTGTCAGTGAGCATATTTATTTGGAGACAACAAACCTCTCGTCAGAGTGATCTGAAACAAAAGGTTATAAAATTAACCTGAAGGGAGAACCAGGCCAAACTAAAGATAACAGAAAACACTCCTAAGGAGGAAAAACTCTATACCGGTGTGAGGGCTGGCATCTACATTTAAAGCACCGCCCTGTCCGGTGGGGCCAGAGGTAGCTCCCTGCCTTTATAGGGACAGGTGAGGGCAATTAGTACCTCTTTGTCTGAGGCCTGGTTGTGTGGCAGGGTTGCTGTGGCTGTGTGGTTAAGGGAGATTGAATAAGAAAGATGTGTTATATTGCCTTATGAGGCCTTTTGTATATTTAGTTGTGGTGTGACTGTCCTGAGGTGATCCAGATTGAGCTCTGTGGTCCTGTGCTGAAGAGGTATGTGTTAGTGAACTTTGGAGTTTCATTAAACTGTAAACATATCACTAATATAATATGATCATCTCTTTAGGAAAAGACTCAGCTCTTCCCTGTTTTAAACCAGAGTGGAGCCCAGCAACTATTGTGTCGCTTTTCAGCTAAGCCCCACATTGACTGAGATTTAAGGCCAGAAAAAAATTTCAGATAATAATTTCTCTTTCTAATGTCAATAACTAAGAATGCTGAAACCATTTTTTGGCCTTCCATTGCTCAGGATCTGGATGTAGACCCCCTCAAGATCTCTGCCACTGACATCTGTAGCAGTGTCTGCCAACACACTTATGAATTGTGCTGCTCCTAATCTCAGCTGCACAGCCCTCCCACAGCTCATCATAAATGACATTTCCAAACCTGAAAAATAAAGAAGTAGTAGTTAGGACAACGTATTCACAAGGTATTATAGATTTAGTTTCTTGTGATCAGACAAGTAAGGAAGGATAGGATGTAATCATACCTGCTTAGAGTTTCGGCTGTAGCTTCAGCCTTCGTCGGAGCTGTCAAAGCGTCTTGGTGTGACGTGTCTTAAAACAGCTGACAGGGCCGGGAAACCTTTCAAAATAAAGTTCCCCAGCCTCACGCCGCCGGTGGAGAACGGTGTCCCAAGTATGTGGGAGACACGTTACACCAAGACGCTTTGACAGCTCCAACGAAGGCTGAAGCTACAGCCGAAATTGTAAGCAGGTATGATTGTCTTGGATCTAAACAGTATGAGCACTATGAAACTGTATGAGCAAATTTACACACTACAAATTTGTAACTTTTAGTTTTGAACTTTAACTCACCTTCGACATGCCACATCGGAGCAATATTGGGACCCGACATCAACACCGTTCTTCTTTAGAAGAGCGTCTGTCTTTTCGAAAGACATGAAGGGCTGCTCCGATTTAATTGTGTGGTAGGCAGCGTTGATTAGCTCAGTGGTAGCCCGTATCGCCCAAACATTCAGCGGACCGGCAGCCGGGTTGTCCACCACCCGCTTAGCCACCATACACAGCAAATGATTTCTACTCTTATCATGAGCATCCATGGCATGCTTGATGAAATTTTTGGTAGCTTTAAAAAAACGCCCCCGCCTGGTCAGCCTTCACTGGAAATTGCAGACAAACACAACAGAACATTTCACTTCCGTTGCTAAGTTTTAGCCATGTATACTGTTGAGTCCATGAGGAAATAAAAAGCCTCCTTCTTCTTTCTGCCTCGTAGTTCTCTTTAGCGGAATTTTCTTTTATTATTCCTTGTCTAAATTGTGTTTGGCAAACAACTTTAACGTTTTTCTTGAATCCAAATCTCAAATTTCGATTTACCCATCTGGCCAGTGACTGGCCAATCAACTTGCCCTGCATGTACTTTTACTGGCCCCGGGCCATGGGTTATGATGGATGGGTGTGTGTGTGTGTACATAGGATATGCACCCTTCCTTGCATGCAGTGTGGTAGATGTGAAGTGTAGTGGTCGCCTATACACCGACACAGGATTGTAGGTTAGCTTATCTTTGCAGTGGTTGCAGTGATTTTTTTTATTTATTTTTTTGTGCACGCATAGTGGTTCCTATTGGGGTCTGTGATAGAATCTCCCCACAGTAAGTCCTGCCTATTGTCGTAGCCATTTTATCCTCTATTGTATTTCATGTTAAGCCATTTGCTATTTATATATTAGTAGTTTAAATTACTTTAGTATTGTGAAATAAAATAACTTGGACTAATCTGGCAGTTTCTTCTCTTGTTTTTCAGGTCCGTTGCCAATACTTCTTTTTCAAATAAATATTCCTTGAACTGAATGCACATCTCCTGCTCTTTTTAAACTCTATTTGCCCCCCTTTGTAACCTGGGTGGGGTCACACCAGTTATGCAAAATTATCAAAATCACTCTCAAGGAAGAAAATCAAAAGGCTACAAAACATTAACTTAAACCACTAGCAATGATCGCTTCTCAGAATAATCTGTGTCAGTGACTCTCATTACTTTGACATCACATTGCCCTTTAGAACTTTGTAGATCCATTTTCTGAGTAAAACATGCTGCCAATTGATGATAAAACTGTCGTCTCCTCTAACATAAACTGACAGACTGTCTAAATGAGTTACAGAAGGACACAGTGCACATTCACGGCGGCTTTGTCTTTGAACACTGACAGGTGTTTTCATGATTCCCAAAGACAGCGTCTGCCAATAAAAATAGGTTCTTAGATTTGCATCCATTAAAGGAGCAGCAATTGACCACAGTCACTGACTCTAAGTCAGGGATAGTCAGGGACTTTGTGTTTTGATTATTATTGTTATTTTTAATTTGTTTGAGCTGATCTTGTAAAAATGTGTACATGTGATGAAGATGTCAGTCTAACATCTAAGTCCATTACTTGTTCGGCCATGTTTGCATGTTGACAGAGGGCTGGAGCTGATCTCAAGTGACACTGAGCAAGATGCTTATTTTAAACTAAACCATTTCCATGAACCCAACCACACTTTAAACGAGCAGTGTCACTTCATGAACTAATTTATTTTATTCATTTTTGGAAGGCACAGACAAACGACACCATCTATTTCACCACAGATGGGTGTGGTTATGAGTAATAGTAACAGATTTTACAGCTCCGTTGTTTTACAAGAGAGAAACAGAGAGAGAGAGCCTCATGGTTAATACAGTATTTCCCAGCTGTGCTGCGCTAAGAAATAGTAACACAAACAGGACAATCTGTGATTAAAATACTGTAACTGTCTTAACTTATATGTAAGTAATATGAATGTAATATGTATGTAGTATATAGGATCGCGCTACCTCACAGCCACAGACGCCCTTCTACTCTCCAGAATGAATTAGAAAGTGTCAGTCTCACTGTGTCATCCTGACTAGAAAACTGAGCAGCCAACTTCCTGTCACCTCCAATTCCCTCTGTGATTTGTCACTTTGTCCATTAGTTGAGCTGATCTGTCAATCCAAGTGGCAGCACCGACGTACAACATCTTTCTATGTCCGTTTCAGATGTCCTCCGATGGGTCCCAATCTCAATGTCTGCCCACAAGATTCACAAAAATATCATTTATAAATAATGCACAATTATTTTTAAGATATTGAATATGTAAATATAAATGTTTTGGCACAGGCTAATGAATGCTAAGTGTTATCTAATAAGCTAGTTACATAATTGGTGGTGTTACAACAGGCCCCAGTGCAAGTTATTATGATGGACACTTGTTACTGTATATCGTATTGTGTCTTCACAGACTTTGGACAACATCAATATATTACTAAGCAATCATCATGCATGGTATGTACCAAAGAGAACAAACAAATTGTTCATTTAATCAGATGTTTTTATAGTTTTTTATGTAAAACTAATTTATTACAGGCTGATATCTGGACTACTGTACTGTGACCCTACAACTCATAGAAACATGCAAATAAACAGAATTAGCAAAGTAAGAACATTTCTTCATCAACCTGTGCATGCCATTTAGAAAACATGCTGCAAAATACAACACACTACACACTACAAATAACACACCACATTACAGAGACGTGCTGTAAACACAGCTTGGACTTTGACTCATAAAGTTAAAAAAATGTCAGTTTGTGTTTGTCAATGACTGACTGCTACCGCTTCACTCTGTGCAGGGCTCAGAAAAGGGAAATTCTTTCTGTAGTTACCAGTATCTGTAACTTTATAGAAATCATATAGGTATTACCTTCCTCAGTGGTGATGATAATGATTGTACAGCCTGCAGGTCATCTGTCAACACTGGTGAACCGGATATAAAAAGTTTAATAACTGTCATAAACACTAAACCTCCACAGAAATAACTGAAACGACAGACAACATTTCACTTTTTGGCTCTGCAAGGTCCATGCTGCCGTCACCTTCAGCGCATGTCCAGTAGCAGAAGCCAGTCCACACATAAACAGATGTGACACGGATCACTTCCTCAATGAGTGTGTGTCCACTATGATGTTGTTGTTCTCTGTATTTGTTGCATGTTTCTGTGTTGTGTCTCTTTGAAGTGTGACCTTTAACAGCACCCTGTTTTGTCCCCGGCTGACTTCAACAGCAACTGTTTTGCTGATGGAGCTAAATATGAGGGCGGTTATGTTGTTCTGAAATCCATGCTAGCGTATTGCTCTTCAGATTTGCATAACAATATAAACTGTTTTAGAAAGAGTGCTTATAAATACTGAAGCACTTCTTAAGGCTGTGTGGGTGTGCAGGCTCTCTCTCTCTCTCTCTCTCTCTCTGAATAGGTCCCTGTTTACCTGTGGATTCTACAAAACTCTGCCTAATGTCTTCAGAAAAATGCACGTATTTGTAATCGCAGTGACTTGAAGTTTCACTTTACTTTTCAACTTGATACTTTTTTAAGGTAATATTTTCTGCTCAACTCCTATTTTTGAACAAACACGCCTACAAAAATCATAAAATAAAATGCCCGTGGACACTGATCTGCATGCTACAAAACAGTCTCATCAGAAAGTAGGCTATAAAGTAAAAGTGCCAAAAAAAATGTTATATTCGAGTCATAAGTCACGTGAGCAGTAACACATCTGTACGCAAGTAAGTAAATTAAAATGGTAAATGGACTGTACTTATATAGCGCCTTTCTAGTCTTCCGACCACTCAAAGCGCTCTACACTACATATCTCATTCACCCCATTCACATACATTCATACACTGATGGCATTGGCTACCGTGCAAGGTGCCAACTGCTCATCAGTTTAAGGATTTACACATTCATACACCGATGGCACAGCCTTCGGGCACACCGATGGCACAGCCTTCGGGAGCAACTTGGGGTTCAGTATCTTGCCCAAGGACACTTCGGCATGCAGACCGGGGAGCCGGGGGATCGAACCGCCGATCATCTGATTAGTGGACGACCCGCTCTGCCTGTGAGCCACATGCGCAGATTTCAACTGCTGCGCGCAGCAACTGAGTGAAGCAGAGGCATGCTCCACGGTTTAGCTCCGTCCTCTGCCCGGCGTCAACTCACACCGGGCACGTGATGGCAGTGTAGCAAGCCGGCCGTATTCACACGAGGTCACGCGAGAATCCTGAATGTACGCGAGACCCCGCGATAAACTGTGTATAAAGAAAACAACAACAACAAACAGCTGACTTTGCTTCTCCGACGTGGAGGAGATTATAAAAAGCATCTGTTGTGTCATAAATGATTGTGTGTTGTTCCACTTCAACAATTAGTCTCTCTTCGTTCATGTTGAGACCCTTTGATCGATTGACTGCTGACCTGGTGCCACCGGTCATGACGTAACGTTGATGTAAAGTTGTGATAGGCTACATGAACTGCGTATTGTCTTTTATTTTGAAAGGGGGTGGAAGTGTATTACGTTGATTCTGTGTTGGATTTCCTGTCTGGTGCAAACTGGCAGCAGCTCCGGTAACCACGGCGCAGCCGTTTCCTGGTGCTCGCTCACGGTGGAGTTCTGCTCGCTCGAAGCAAGGACTTTTTACAGTTTGGGGCCAGAGACCAAGGCTGACCTCTTATGATTGGTAATTTTCCAGCTTTTTCAGTTTTCTGCTGATGACAGCTTCCAGAAATGTGTAGCATGTGGGTTGTTTTGAATTTATTGAAGTTCGTCAAAATGTATTTATTCATTCAGATTAATTTTATTTAGTCAGTACGTTATTTTGCTGGTTTTTATTTTCATTTTATGTAAGGCTTCTTTATGTTTTTTTATTTTGACAGATGGTAGTTTCCATAGCAAGTGTCAGTTCATCCCCTTCTCATGTACTGTGGTACATATTCAGCGCATATTCACATTGTAAGATTAATTTCAATTAAATCAAAAATGTATGTATGTTTTGGCTTTGTTTACGAAGACGGGGAGTAAAATTAAAGAAATTGGTATGATTAAAGTACTCTCTTTGAACATGAATGGACTAAATAATCCCATTAAAATGAAATGTGTACTACAACAGGTAAAGAAAGAAAAAACAGGAATTGTCTATCTCCAAGAAACCCATTTAAACGATGTGGAACATGTTAAGTTGGAGAAACTGGCAGGAGACCAAGTATTCCACTCTTCTCACACTACAGCCAAGAGAGGAGTAGCAATTCTTATTAATAAGAGTTTTGTGTTTCAAATAGAAAAGTGTTTCAGAGATAAAGAGGGAAGATATGTAATGGTAACAGGTGAAATAGACCAACAATGTATAACTTTGGTTAATGTTTATAATCCACCAGGGACAGGAGAAGAAATGTTACAAAAAATACTGCATCTGATCATGATGGAAGCAAAAGGTATAACAATAATGGGGGGAGACTTTAATTTAGTTATGAACAAAAAAATGGATACACAAAGTAAAAGTAAACATAAGGCAGTGAAAGCAGCAGCCCTATTGAAAAAAGCTGAAATGGAGATAGGATTATTGGATGTTTGGCGAACATTAGACCCCCAAGAGAGGGGCTATACGTTCTACTCTGACGCGCACAATGTGTTTTCAAGACTGGATTATTCTTTCATGTTTAAAGGGGATATTGCAAAAGTTTCTAAATGTGAGATACTACCTATATCTATAACTGATCATGCGCCAGTAATAATGGAGATATACTTGAATACAGAAAAGGGAGAAACTCTATGGAAAATGAATAATTCACTATAAGAAGATCAGGCATTTAAGGAAAATATGGAGAACAGCATTAAATCCTTCTTCGAGATTAACGATAATGGGGAGGTGAGTAATACAATATTATGGGAAGCAGCTAAAGCAACATTAAGAGGAGAAATCATAGCATACTCATCTTGGAAAAAGAAGGGAAAGAGTTAGAAACAAAAATGAAGGACCTACAAAAAGAATACGAAAGGGTAAGGACAAAGGAAGTATATGCACAATTAAACATAACCAAAAAAGCACTTCAAGCAATAGAAGTAACAAAGATTGAGAAAAAAAATAACATTCAGTAGACAAAACTTTTTTGATAATAGCCCTAAAGCACTGAAAAAACTGTCATCCAAACTGAAGAAACAGCAAGAAAAATCTACAGTAGCTATGATTAAAAAACGGTGCCCTCTATAGGGGAAAATCAAAAATCGCTACATGCTTAAGGGAATTTTCAAGACCTTTATACTGCAGAACTACATGCGAGTAGGCAGGATATCCAGAATTATTTAAAGCAATTAAGTCTCCTGTTAGTGACTCAGGACCAAAACAAAAATTTAGTACAGTCAATAACAGAGGAAGAGATAGTAAACGTTATTCAGAAAAGCAAAACTGGTAGACATGCTGGTAGTGATGGATTTACTGACAAATTTTATTCGTATTCTTTTTGTAGGTCCTTTATTTCAACACATACTAACACCAGTCTTGCGTAGGGCTTTCAATGATATTCTGGAGACTGGAGTTTGGCCAACGACCTGGAGTACAGCAGTGATATCAGTGATTTACAAAGAAGGGAAAGATTCAGAAAACTGCTCATCATATAGACCCATATCACTACTGAATGTGGATCAAAAGATATTTACAGCAGTAATGGCGAGTGGACTTTCAGATTTACTCCCTGAGTTAATTAATTTTGATCAAACTGGTTTTGTTAAAGATCGTTTCCTTGGTGATAATATTCGAAAGACAATTTATATTGTGGATCATGCCTTAAGAATAAAGAAATCAATGTTGACTTTAATGCTGGATGCAGAAAAGGCATTTGATTGTTTATTATGGCCTTTTCTAATGGGATTATGTAAAAAAATTGGCTTCCATCAGAGATTCATAAACTTGTTAAAGGGCATGTACAAGGATTCAAGCGCAAAGGTAAGAGTAAATGGGACACTTTCTGAAAAATTTACAATCAAAAGGGATACAAAACAAGGGGATCCATTATCACCACAGTTGTTTGCTTTATGTATTGAACCACTCACAGAGAAAATAAGAAAAAACATGAAGATAAAAGGACTCCTTATTGAGGATATGGAACATAAAATTGCATTGTACACTGATGATGTAATTTTATATTTGACAGATATATGTAACTCCTTACCTATATTAATGGAGGAAATAGGAAATAGGAAAATATAGCTTCCTGTCAGGATACAAATTAAACTTAAACAAAACAGAAGCAATGGAGATTGGTAATCAACTAAGCAATTTCTTTAAAAGACAATTTGATTTTAAATGGGACCTGACTAAGTATTTTGGAGTGAATCTACCTAATAATTTTAAAAATTTATATTCCTGTAACTATGGAAAACTGGAAAACGCAATAAAAAAAGACCTGAGTAGGTGGAAACTGATACCTTTCACACTGTTAGAAAAGATCAGTATATTTAAAATGAATATCCTGCCACATTTCCTATTCTTATTCCAGAACCTCCCACTATTTGTACCATACACACCATTCAAACAGTGGGACAACCTACTGAGAAAATTCATATGGAATGAAAAGAAACCAAGAGTAAAGATTAAAACTCTACAACAAAGGAAAGAAACAGGGGGCCTTGCACTGCCTAACTTAATTACTGTATTTTCCGCACTATAAGGCGCACCTAAAAGCCTTCAACTTTCTCAAAAGCCGACAGTGCGCCTTATAATCCGATGTGCCTAATATATGGATCAATATTGGTTAATCATGGCTACCGTAGTCAGGGGGCGTCACAGAAGTAACAGCTTACGATGCAGAGTTCAAACTCAAGGCTATCAGTCACGCAGTAGAACATGGGAATAGAGCTCTTTTACGTGTTTACTGAATCGAGGAAAAGTTCCCCTCCACTACGTGATAAAAATGTTGCACTACCTGTTATACCTTGCTGTTGTTAAAAGATAAACTGTGTTGCGAAAATACTACGTCACTGACATTACCTTGGAAAAAATAATAAAACAGCTGTTTATTCATTTTGGGAGTGAACGGAGTTGTCAGCTGGTTTGTATTCTATTAATAAAGTTTGACTGACTTATCTGACTGTTTTGTTGACATTCCCTTTAGCGCAGCTCCATCTAGTGGATGCATAACGCAACCGTAATGCGGTGCGCCCTGCATATAAAAACAGTTTTAAAAAATAGGCCATTCATTGAAGGTGCCTTATAATCCGATGTGCCTTATAGTGCGGAAAATATGGTAATTATTATAATGCTGCACAGTTAAAAGCTATTTAAATTATGAACAACAAAAAGTGGAGTCCAAAATGGAAAGAGATGAAAGCTGACTTGGTAGGACATGTATTGGATTGTACAGAGGTATAGAAGTAACAAGCCAAAGGCTGAACATGTATGTTTATTTTATTTTATATTATTTTCTTTCTTTTTTTTTTTATTTCTTTTTTTTTATGTATATTTGCAAATGGTTTTGAAAGAGTGTACACTAACCAAATGGACAATACTATGATGGAACTATGGTATAATATGTGTACGTTAAATACTTAGAGGCATATATGTAAACATAGATGTATAGTTTCTTTTTTTGTTTGTTTGTTTATTTGTTGTTTATGATTTAAAGGTTTTATTCACACATACATAGGGTGGGAAAAAAAGTAATTGTTAAATGTAATCATTGTTTGACACAATAAAGTATAAAAAAAATCAAAAATGTATAATCAGTTTCATGAGTTGTTTTGTCACGTTTTGTAATGGTTGTTAAATGTTTTCGTACGTAATATCATGTATTTTAACGAAATTAAATGGTTGTGTAGCGACAGCTGAACGTTAACTGCACGTCAGCTGTTAAAGCAAACACTAGCCATTTGCTTATAGTTTTATTAGTGTTTTATGTTTATTGTATTTTAATTAAGGAGCTGTGTCTGATGACTACCACCAACTTCTGTGGGGTTTTTTTTCTGTTTTGTATAAGGCAAACTATAGAGGGGGTTACACAGGAATAGGGAGAAGGCTATATAACACATTGTGGTTGTGGTAGATGGCAAACAATTCGCAGAAGGCAATTTGCCACCGCTACCACTGAGCTTCCTGTCTGTGATGGAAGCTGTCATCAGCAGAAAACTGAAAAGGCATCCACGTATGACCAATAATAAGAGAGCCAGGGTCAGCCTTAGTCTCTGCCCCCAAACTGTCAAAAGTCCATGCTTCAAGTGAGTAGGACTCCACCGTGAGAGAGCACCGGGGAGAGTGTGAGAGAGAGCGATCCAGTGCGCGTCGCTGTTATCTTGTACTCGCTCTTACATGCCTCTGCTTCACTCGGTTGCTGAATATGTGCTCAGCTCACTAAGAAGAGCTCCCAAACAGCTCTTCATTTTACCACTTATATTTATAATTCCGCCAAATTTAAACACATATATCACTTGAATTTCAATAATTTGCTGTAGCCAACTGCATTTACAGTTGTAAAATCCCCTGTAACTCTCTGAAACCACCCAATGAATGCACTAACTTGCTTGAAGAACCAGTCTGCTACACAAAGCAGATAGAAACGAGAAGGTCTGGAAATCACTTGTAATCATTTTAGCCAATTCTTCATCAATTCTGTTCCGTCTTGCTGGGGTTACTGCCTTTGACATCTCGTTCACGACCGACACATCACTTGTGTTATCGCTTGCACGACTTATGACTTAAATATAACGCCATAGCTGGGGTAGCGCTTTTTTCAAGCATAGCTTAAGCATAATTATCTGTTTGGTGTTTTGGTACCCACTCAGCAGGTAGAAGCAGTTTAATTTAAAAGCAAGGTAGCTTAAATAAGCCTTATTTTGGTAATAGCTAAAAAGGTCCCAAACCAAGATTGTAATTATTGATCTTAAATACTACTACTCCAAGCAGAAACCCAATAACAACTTTACAACCCAGAATGCAAATCTCTTTAGACCTACAGACAGAGACAAGATTTTTCATTATCTCTGGTATTTTAGTATTAGCTGAAGTGTTACACTCTGTTGTTAATGTTAGCTAAACTACCTAAGAACTGTGCGTCACTACATGTATCCTTGTATGTCTCACACATATGCTGATGCCTCCTCAGACTTCATTCATGATATCTTAAAACCACTTACAGTAAAAAGAATGGACAGGGCAAGAGTGACGTGACCCGTAGCTTTCTGAAGGGCTAATCGTAAAATCTACAAAGCTGTGGATCATCGGTGGACCTGAGGCAGGTTGAAAGATGATTGGGTGCTCAAACAAGCCATCTGTAACAGTACCTACCTGTGTCAAAGAAGCCAGGTTGTTAATTTTGCAAAACTCTAAGACTTAATATCATGTGAACAGGTGAGCTGTATATAAATTCACCCTCAGTACAGTTGTCATGAACGGGGAAATTAGCTACAGAGCCCAAAACTGTTTTTTGTACCAGGCTGTAAACTTGTTTATTTCTGCTGTGAAGCTGGACATTTGAACATGGGGACTTATGGAGACTGACTCACTTTGGGAGCCAGTCTCAAGTGGACATTTGAGGAACTGCAGTTTTGGCACTTCTGCATTGGCTTTACTTCCAGAAGTTGTTGCTTGGTTAAAACTTGTTTTAAATGAATCAGGAAGCAGAGTGCTGTTTACTTCCTCATGTGTTTCCTGTAACAGGCAGATAGGGAGCGACTTGTAGCTATTGATAGGCGTTTACGGTAGCCAATAGTCAGTGTGTGTTACACCACAACTGCTAGGCACTGCAGATAACGCTATGATCTAATGTGAGTGTTTACCTTCCAGTGAACACAGATAAACTTAAGATTAAACACCAGCAGTGACCAGTTCAACGATCTTTCCATCAGGACAATTTCTAAACCACATCAGTAATTTAACATTATTCCCTATTCCCTGTCTCAGAGGCTCTGCTTTAACCCGGTTGGCTACTGTGCCCAGTTCTGTTGCCTGCTAATGGCAGATTCAGTTAGCTTAAGTTAATTAGCAATTAGCTACTTTAGGAAGGGGTTAGGTTAAAGCCATCTGTCATTAGGAAACTGTGTAAATCACAGAGAGTTAAAGCTGAACAGCTGGAAAACATATAGCAAATATGTTCAGTATAAATAGCAAATGGACTGTACTTATATAGCACCTTGCTAGTCTTCCAATCACTCAAGGTTCTTTTACACTGCACATCACATTCACCCATTCACACACATTTGTACACTGCAGGCTGCCATGCAAGGTGCCAATTCCTCATTGGATGGACAAAATATAATCCAGTTTCACTAAAATCACTGAACAAAGTTCTAAAGTTGTGCTTTTGAACAGTAATCAGTGAGGCCTGGTCATAGATGACTGTAGCAGCCCTCACAATCACTGAAACTCTGAAATACTATAAAGAATACCTGCAAGTACCTCAAAAATGACGTTTTGTCATTGTTAGTCCAGATACTAGTATCGGTGACAGATGGAAGAAAAACACTTCAACATCAATTTAGACTTCAGAGGGACTTTAAAAAGTCTTTAATGACATTCTGAATTAAACTCATCATTTTTTACAGAGCTGATGATGGAAGTAGCTAACGAGTGAACCATCTCGTTCCTTTCTTATCTTTACTCTAATGTACAGCCAATCACAAGCTCCAAAAGCTGATATATGATGTCATGCACTAATTTACACATTGATTACATTATAACACATTGATTTGCATAAAACTTTTTGGTTGTGTCAGTTGTAGTAGTATTTTAGATCAAATCTGCAAAAGGAAGGAGACAATCAAACAAACATTTACATATTTACAAGCTAAGGAAACATCCTGATCCGGAGATCCAGAGATGCTGCCTCTGAACGCGGAGCAAGAGCATAGGGAGAGACCCGGAGCTTGTGCAGCATGCATGAGAATGAACTCCAACATAATATTTGGATATATTTCTCACATTTTCCCTGATGGTCTGATGATGCTCAGTAAATTTGTCAGTAGTTGTCTTTTAGAAACAAAAATAAATGTAGTGAGAAAATTGCCAAGTTGGTAACACTGCCACAGATCCCAGCCACTTACTATGCTGCCGTGTGTAAAAACAGAGGTGACACCTCGTAGAATACAATGACTGTGTCCAGCTCAGGCTGAATAAGATATATTTTGTCTATGGATACTGATATAAAAGAAATCCCAGGTTGTTAAAGGAAGGCTTCCTGTATGTTTCACTTATCTAAACAAAAGTTCAGTGAAGCACCCACTAGGGGAGAACTGTGCAGTCTGACAACTAACTGAATGAGTTAAACACTAAAGTCTTCACAATTCAGGAAGGTAGTTTCTATGACATTTGCTTCAAATATTTAGCCGATCTTTGTAAACCAGCTGCCACAGCTAAAATATGTGTATGACACGATGGCCAGAGTGAGTTTACTACATTTCCTCTGACATATATTATTATGTAAGCTCTTTTGCTTGGTGTCCTGAGGGCCCTAACACCCAGCGCCGGTCCTGGCCACATTTGCGCCCTGGGCGAACACCCCCCCCCACCCCGAGGCGAACATTTTCTCGTGCGCCCTCACGGCCGCCTGTGCGCCCCTGGATGCGCCGTGTGTCCCAAACAGTCTGTCCGCCGCCCCCCTCTGCCTTGTCAACACCACGCTCCCGGAGCGCCCGCTCCGCTAACTTGATGAGCGGTATCGAAAATGACCAGGGTTTTTTTCTTTTTCGGGCGATCGTGCGCCCCCCACGGAGACTGCGCCCTGGGCGGCCGCCCACATTGCCCATAGCTAAGACCGGCCCTGCTAACACCTCTAGTTATTTATCCAACTGAAACTAACCAGTAAACAGCTTTGCACTGGCCAATCACTAATGAGAATTACCACAAATTGACCTCTAATAGACCACAAAAGCTGTCTGCTGCACATTAAGGCAACAATAAAGAAAGCCCAAAGTGTCACTATTAAGATTGACATATGAGCCTGATGTTCATTTCTACAATGACATGCTTGAATAACTGTCATGATGGCAACATGACATAAACAGCAGATGTCTGAACAGATGATGTTTTTTCCCCAAGAAAGACAAGTGAGTGAAATTGTGGATGTATTTTAGAGTCAGATTTGCTGTTGCTTTGATTGTGTACCTACTTTGTCTCTAATGATCTCCACCAGGAGAGCAAAAGCACTTCTGGATGACTGACGGCTAAACGGGAGGGATTTGATCAGTACACCACGGCAGCATCTGAAGTGCCAAAAATGCTGCTATCAGTAAGCAGCACAAAGACTCTGACTACTTCTCCCCCTGAGGAATTGTAAAAAAAAAATGCAAATGTCTCCTGACAGATAGAACAAGAACAAAATGCAGTTGTGTGATGTTTGTGCTGTGTTGATGTAAAATAAAGATCACCTTATGCCAATTTGACCTTGGCCTGTCAAAACTGAATATCTCAATGTAAACAAGTTGCTGCAGCTGCTGCTGGGGGTCTAAAGTCAACAAAAGCTGAACACAAATATCTCAAGAGAGTTTTAAAAACTCTGCACCGGATGTTTGTGGTGCTCCAGCTGTGACAGACAGAAAAAGTGCCCTTTAAATCAGTCTGCATCTTGGAGTAAACACACAACATGTATACTATGGTTGTTTATAAAATCTCGTATCATATCTCCCAACTCCCACAATGGATCCCAACATTACACCATCACCATTTCCTCACACATCAGGAATCCCTGAGCCCCCGTCACCTTCCCCACCCAACTGACTGTTTCCAGCAGTGAGGTGAAGAGACAGCTGGAGAGACTGTGCCAGAGCAAAGCTGCAGGTCTGAATGGCATCCTGAAGGCCTGCGTAGAACCCAGCTATGCAGGGTTCTACAGCATCTATTCAAACTAAACCTGCAAGAGAAGGTTCTGGTGCTGTGGAAGACATCCTGCCTTCCATCTGCAGAAATTCTCAGATGACTCTGCAGTTGTGATGTGCATCAGTGATGGAGAGGAGACTACAGAGAGTACAAGGATGTGGTTGAGTTGATGTGAATGTGGCAAAAATGAAAGATTGTCATGGACTTCAGGAGGACTAGGTCTGACCTGAGCACAGTTTCCATCCAGGGTGAAGAGGTGGAGGTGGTGGCAGACTACAGGTTCTGTGTGCATCTGGATAACAGACTGAACTGGAAATGCAACACTGAGGCTGTCTACAGGAAAGGGCAGAGCAGACTCTACTCCCTGAAGAAGCTCACGTCCTTTAACGTGTGCTAAATGTTGCAGATGTTTTATCTGTTGTTGCAAGCACCATTTTCCTTGCCGCCATCTGCAAAGTCAGCGACACTCCAAGACTGAATAAACTGATTAAGAAGTCTGGCTCTGTGCTGGGGACTGCTCTGGAACCCCTGGAGCTGGTTCATGACCTCCTGATTAAACAACAGAGCAGAGCGGAGCTGCTGTCATGTCACTGAAAGGGCAGTATGTCTACTGTATGGTCCATAAACACACAGGCCATAAGCAGAGTTTTACCCAAACTGTCCCAACTTATGCTGATGAATAAAGACTTGTGTTTTTTTGGACATTATTAGATTATTAGTGACATTTCAAATTTAAGTCAAAGCTTTTATTTTAAAAAATGAAAGTAAATTAAAGTAAAAAATAATTCTATGAGTAAAAAAATTAATTACGTTTACAACACTTGTCAAATGTACCCATTCACACACTGATGGCAGAGCTGCTATGCAAGGAGCCAGCTGCTCATCGGGAGTGATAGAGCTGAAGTGTTTCTGGAATGATATCCACAATTTTTGGGTCTTAGAATTTCAGTTCTGTCATGTACTGTGAGAAGAGGCTTGAAAGTTTTACTAACAAAACCCAACCAAGATGGCTCATGATTGACAGCAGGCCGTCCATCACATATTAAGTTCTGGCACTAATTTTTGCCTCCGTAACAGGCTTAATATTTATAATTATATGAGATTAGTCCTTGATATGCTTGGTTGCGATTGGTTTGGTCTTGTCTTTTTTGGGATTTATTTAAAGCTTCCAACTCGCTTGAACTTTCCTTTTCATTTTTGAAACATTTTTGACACATAAACATGGTTGGTTGTCACATAGAGAATGGCTGCTCATGCACCCCTTCCTGTCCACTCATATATCGATAAAGAATAATTATTTGAAAATGATTGGTAAATTTATTCATGATAGTCTAAATCTAACACTGTAAATGTCATCATTATTAATTTTCATGTAACATATTAATTACAAACATCATCTGGCTAACAAGTTCTCATATCTCTTTTTTCTGAGTAACTAAGAAGCACACAGTTCAACAAACAAACAAGTTGATTCTCCCTCTCATCTAATCACCACAACAACATCACCATCATCCTTCCATCATCCAATCAACCTGCAAACAATAAAGGTCCAGCTCAACCTCACAGACTGCTTCAGGAGCCTTGCCTGCCATGTCCAGTCCTTCATCATCTCAGCTCCTTTTTTGGATTTTTGCCACCATCGCCTCAGAATGTATCCTGCCATTTCAGCTTCTGACAGTTATGTTGAAATATCACATCTGGTATCAAAAAATTTGAACTGATACTGGTCTCTGGTTTGTGTTTACATTTTATGTCCATTACCATTTCAGATAATATACATTTTGATTGTGGAAAATATATTCCACAAAGACATTACCATCAAATAATCAAGGGCTCAACAGTACTGCACTTAGTGAATGACCATGTAGTGTAGAGCGCTTTGAGTGGTCGGAAGACTAGAAAGGCGCTATATAAGTACAGTCCATTTACCATGATAGTATAAGAACCTATGTTCAATAAGTGGCCTATAAAAGGGCAGCTGGGAGTGTCAGTTATACAGTAGAACACAATGGGAGACATGGACAAGACAAGGATTAGGGTTATGACTGGATAAATGGTATGAGGATGCTGATATTTGATATAGATCCTTAAATTAAACATACCATTGAATGTTGAATATAGCACTTTTTTGTTGTACAAAATGATAATGCATTAATAGGGTTAAAAATAAAAACTAAACAAAAATAAGCATGCTAGTTTTGCATTTACACTTCATACCTGCCTGCCTCAACCTGCTATTCCTGAGCCAGCAAGTGAAACTGTCCCTGCTCACCCCACCACCCTGCTGCGTTAATGCCCACCACTCTCTGCCCTCGGTCCAGCTGCTCCTGGTCCTGGGGCGTCATGTACGAATACTTGTATGTACGAAACTGTTGTACGCACAAAAATATTCAGATGTATCAAAGTGTGCGTACGCATGGATCCAAGCAGGTTTCTTTTGTACATCCCAATCAACGTGGAATTGAGCGCACATGCAACTCCTCCCTGTCCACGCCCCATTTACATATGCAAATCTATTTAAATAGGCCCTGGACCTGAGATTCACCTCTTTGTCCGAGTCTGAGCTACAGATTTTAGTGAATGAAGTAGGTCTGATCAGATAACGCGATTAACAAAGGAAAGAAGGGAATTTCACAGAGTCTAAGCTAGTGGGGGATTCTGTTTGGTACCCTGGGATAAATATGACCAAAAAAGACGTGAGTGGGAGAGTGTGTGTGAGGCTGTAAATGCCGTGGGATCCGAGCAGCGCACACAGGTGTGGACAGGTGTGGCGCTGCGGCTGACATTTTACTCCTGCTTTTACTGACAAGAATACTGAACACAGGGAGACAATCAGGGCTTGTTAGAAAGCTGCAGCTCTAATTTCACCAGCAGAAAATAAAGAAAACCAAAAACATGATATTTGAATGCACACATTTGTATTGCACTGGTTTACATACGGGACAATTAAACGAATAGAAGCCACCCATCGCGCACCGTGCCAGCCTCCAGCCTGTTCCCAACCATGCTGTTAGTCATAATGAATGAGTCGTGTGTTGAACCGGGCCACCTTACCACGATGTTAGTTAGCTGCATTTGTGCATCACATATGATTTGAACATTGATGGAATAAACAAATTCATCCTGTGATGGCGCTTTTATAGCAATGTGTGTGCAGTCAATAGCTCCGATTACATTAGGGAAACCGACTCTCGCTGCAAATTGCGCTTTAATGTTTGCCTATTCAACAGCATATATGGGAATTTGATGTACAGCTGGCATGGCTCGGCTCAGGGTTGACTGGCACACTCCTGATGGATCGGCTAGCTAGTTGGAATGCCCCTGTTGCCAGGAACCCCAGTGCAGTCAGCATCTGTGTGGACACAGACAACCCCTGGCTCCTCACCGTGTTGCACTCTAAGGCCGGCCGCAGCTCTGCGCACAACTCCAGTAACACTGGCCTTGGTAACCGAAATCGGCTTATGAGCCAATTATCATGGTTTGCAAGTAAATCCTTATGTTCCTTAAATACTTGCTCATGTCGGATTGCACCATTTGCAAGGCCCTCTAACAACGCTTACACTGCCACTGTTAATATATCACTCTGATGACTGCTTTCCCCCGTCTGCTGGTATCTCTTCTTTTTCTCTCAGTCACTTCCAACACATATTTTATTTCAGTGCTCACAGCAGAACATTCAGTGCAGTCTCTACCACTCTCCAGCAATCCAAGATATTGAAATTGATTCAGTGTGCATATTAGCTGACAGAGCTTACTTACTTTTCAGATTGTTTTGTCCTGACTCATGACATAAACTGAAGTGTACAAAAGTACAATAACTTCAGTATACTAACGGGTACATAAATGTGTCCAGTTACTTTAGCTGTTCCCCACATTGCAGTGTGTTACGGCCGTCACCGTTTCGCCCGGCATATGTGTGTGTAGTGTCTGTTCTCTAGGATTGGTGTGGCATCCTTTCCGCGCCGCCAATGAGAGAGACCAGCAACACAGCATCACGGGCATTTAAACCAGAACCACCTGAGCATCAGGGTGGCTTGACTTGGATTGTGTGTTTGTGAGCTTGCCTCGTTAGTAGAAATTGTGAATGTTAACTTTGGTTAACTCGTTATTTGAGGAGTTTTTGTGTGGTGTTGAATTACTGGGACTGGGCAGGGTTTACACGTGAGAAGATTTCTGGTAGATTCATTAGTTCAGGGATACTGTTTTTGATGTGTGTTTTATTAGATATTAGATTTAGATAGTGAGGTTTTTGTTTCTCGTTTTGGTTTTCAACATAGAATAGTAAAGGCTCTGTTTAGAGTTCTCTTTTTGTTATATTTGTTTGTTCTTTTAAACAGCACTCGCTCGCCCTTTGTTCCCTTTTGCCTCACCTCCTTTTGTTAAAACAATTTGAACTTTCATTTAATAAAATACCATTGTTTATTAACCATAAAATCTGGCTTTATGTTACTTCCTTATACCCCTTTTCCTGGTCGTAACACAGTAAAATGAAATAAATATTTTCTGAGATTCCTCTGCTTCTTCTACTTCAGCTTTAACAGATGACATTTATTTTTATTGTCAATTATTAAGATTGAGGACTGGAAGACACAAAATGCATGAAAAACCACAAAACACACAAATATCAGCCTGCACAACACACACATAATATATAATGACTGGTTTCAAGAGAACACCCTTCACATCTGATAATTGTCTCACCTCCACTCTACGACACATTCACTGAACCCAACCCCATCTTCCAGTTGCAGTCACAACCTTGACAACATTCGCCACCCCTCCCAGAGTCATGGTTCAAGCCCTGCTACAAGAACAAGCAGCAAGCGTTCAGTGCAATTTTCCTTCATTGTCATTTCTCTTCATAATTACACTTTTAATGGCTTATCATGTCTGTCATCATGTGATAACAACACAGAAATCTGATACCAAATGGATTAACATTTAAATGCAGGAGAGTCTATTGGTAAATTGGGATTTGGTATACTATAGAGCTGTCACCTGTTCAATACTCTGTCTGGGGGGTAACAGACCTGATGAAAAATAGCTGCTTCAAACACTGTGTTCATGTTAGCTGATTTCTTTCCACTAAATCAGAAGCAAGTAAAATCCTGTTGACATGGAAGCTGTGAAGTACACTAGTTGTTGGAAATATCTTACCAGAACATTATCCTCCATACCTGCTGTTTCTGTGTGTGAATCGTCTGTGGCTGTCTTTTCTGGCTAGCTAGCTAGCTTTGTAGGGTTTTTAAAATTTTATCTTTTTTAATGTGGTCATTCTTACTCCTCGCCTGCTGGTCATACATTTCTTCAACTGGTGGAAACAGCCACCAATGGAAAGAAGACTTAGACCTGTCAGGGTGCTGGCAAAGGAGCAGAGTTGAATGGATGTTTTGTCAAAAATGGGTCATTCTGCAAGGCACTGACAATATCTATTTGGCATTTACATGTACATATGAGGCTTTGCTGGATACGCTGGATGGAAGTCAAACCAGAAAGAAAACAAGTGAGGAAACAGTTTAGCAGTAGCTCATGTAACAAAATTGGTGAGAAAAGATTTTACTGTAATTTTACCCCACACGTAGTTACACTCTCTTTGTCTTAATTGGTTCCATGTCTCATTACTAATTCTCCTGTCATTTCAGATCCCACCTTGCAATCAGCTCATTTCCTTCACCTGGTTTTCCCCGCCCATCTCCTCACCTGCAGTCCATTTGCTCATTAGCCCCTCAGTGTATACATACTAGTCCATTTCCACTTGATCCCTGCCAGATTGTCTTTTGTAGTTTTTACCAAGTTCTCCAGCAATTCAAGTTTTTGACTTCTCGTTCTGACCCTGTTTTGCCTGTCTTGGACTTCAGATATCTGCCTGCCCCTTGTCGGGTTTGTTTGCCTGTTTGATCTCCTGGTTTTGACCCTGTCTGTTCTTTGGACTGAGTAAACTGATCTTCCTATAAACTTGTCTGTCTCAGAGTTGTGCTTTTGGGTTCTCCTTGCCAGTACCAGCAAACGTGACAGGACAATCTGGCCCCTATGAACCCAGTCGACTCTGACTCGATCCACAATAAGCTTCTGCTGAGATGAAGCTTCTTTGTCAGCCAAGGATGCTAACAACTCTGGACTGCTGGACCGCTGTGCTTTGCAAACTAAAAAGAAGCCATGCCATTAGACGAGTTTGTCAGGCAGGCATGTCTGTACACTATGTTATATAAGTAAGGGCTTAGGTTCTCTGTAGCCTTTGTATCAGGACACGTATTTACTTTTGTCCAGTTTATTAATGCATCTTTGGCTAGACTGTCTATTGAAACATTAACATACTAACTGAGCATTAGACGTCTAGTCTAAGTTTAGACCGAAATTCGCCCATCTATAATCGGTCTATTTTTAGCCTATACCTAGACGATAGAATTTAATCCATTATTAAATATTAAATAAAAAAAAAACAACTGTAAATTGTATAAATGGTGGCCACATGTTGGATTAAAACATTTTTGTGTAGTTTAGATTTAGACTCGATTTAGACATCTAAATCAAGACCTCATATCAAGTCTATTTTTAGACCAAATCTAGACGCTTAAATTAAATAATGAATACTGACCAAAAAAATAACTGTAAATTGCTATAAATGTTGGATTAAAACATTTTTAACAGTCACTGATCAATGTACAGTTTAGTTTAAATTTAGACTCGATTTAGACGTTTAATCAGCATCTAGATTTAGACCAGGTTTAAACTATTAAGTTATCTTTATTTTTTAATGTTTTGTTATGTTTATATCTCATGCTTTCTTTTTTAAGCATAAGATTATGCCAACCATGTTTAGAAATATTTAGATATCACTATTAACCTATAGCTAAATATAGGCAGTTTGCAATAAAGTTTATTGAGCAGTAATGCAAATAATTTCTAAATAATTATTGATGAAGAGTAAAATAAAAATGGCAGTCTGCACTAAAGGCGATCGGGGACAGTAGCCATCATGATATGCAGATATACTGTCAGCTCTATGACCCCTCCCCACCAGGAGGCAGCAACAGGACCGGAAATCAGTTTCTGGAAAAAAAAAAAACGCTAGAGCGGTAAAAATGGTCGAAATCAGTGGAAAGATTAGTGGCGGTGACGTCAGTCATGCGACCTTTAGTAGTCTGTTGAAGCCTCACAGGAGCTTTTTACTTCTGGCGATGCCCAATGCCCATTGAGTCAAGTCTTTTTAAAACCATGTACCTTTATAGTATCTCTGTGACATCACGTAAAACAATAGGCAACCACACTAGCAATTTTTCTTTCATTTGTTTTATTGCTTTGTTTGCAGAAGCAGTTCGGAAATCATTTAAGGAGGCCACAGATGACCTGATCAGCTCTGCAATGGGCACCCATTTCAAACAGACCCCAGCTCGAAGCAGTGGAGGGGGCTACAAGAGGCCCAGGACACCATTGGTGTAATTTCTCTCTCTCTCTTTTTTTTTTTTTTTTTTGCCTCAGAGTTATAGGGTGTTGATTTTATTTTTGCTACTTTTTTTTCAACATGTTTAAAAACACCGAATGTTAACCTTCCTGTTCTTCTGGTTGAAACTGACCCGATCTGTTCACTTCCTTTATTCCTTGCTTCTTTCCTTCCTTCCTTTTTTTGTCCTTCCTTCTTCTTCCTTCTTCTTTTGATCCAGTTGACCCTATCTGTTCCCTCCTTCCATCTATCTTTCCTTTGTTTTGTTAAGAAAATAAATTAAATTGCACTTCAATATGTTTGTGATGGTTGTAATTTGTTTTAATGATCTTAATAAATGTATTCATTGAGATTACAGTAGGATAGTTTGGTTAATGTTCCCATCAAGAGATGTATGTATATCCAGTGGTAAAATAAGCATGACATGTTTTATTGAAAGCTATTTAAAAGACCAAATAAACACATAGTAAATAAATTGTCATAACATACTGCAAATTTGGTCCCTTTTTTTAGAGAATCTAATTTAACATTCAATTGTGACAACTTTAATTTCCTTTTAATATAGGTTTGTTGTGAATAATTTAATAGATTGTAATTACATTACTTAAATATCTAGATTTATTAGAATATCCATATAATAGTATGTTTAATAGAGATCTATATGACGTCTAGATTCTGTAATGGGGTTTAAATATGGTATAAAAGTAAATGTCTGGCAAACGTCTAAATTTAGACGTCTATAAATAGACGTATATTTGCAGTTATTTAAACGTCTAAGATTAGACGAGGCGTCTAGACTTAGACATCTAAAAAACTTTCATTTCTAGACCACTGGCAGACCGATTTTAGCCTAGACGTCTAGGCACCATTTAGACGTTTATTAGACGTCGGACGCTCGGTGGGTATTATATTAGTTATTAACCACTGGAGAGATTATGTCAATAAAGAAGTTCTTGAATGTGGTAAAAATACATGAATAGATTTAAAACACTCTTTAAACCATTTCAATTTGAATAGTTAACAGCCATCTGCATCACCCAACATACCCTCTGCCTCCTTTTCAAAACTTTAATAGGACTAAAAAAACTGATTGACTGACTCAAATGCTTGGCCTCCCATGACCTTCACATCCCCACTACTGCCTGTGGCCTCCACTAAGTTGCTATTTTTGGATGTTTATTTGCAGCGTAGTCCATTTTCATTAAATTTTCATAACTAAAGCAAAGGTGTTGGCGGAGAGTAAAGCACTGATCATCTGGGGACAATTGCACTGTCCTCCATAACCATCCCTGGCCATCCTCTCACTGTCCCACTGTTTACTACTCTATTTCCACTCCCAGCAGGGACCACAGGTGGATGCCATTTTCAGCGTCTTTCCTCCCAGCTCCCCTCACCGCACAACCAAAGTCATTTGCACTACAGAGACATGTTAGAAAATGGGGGAGAAGACATTTTTAAAATATCCCCCTGCTTGAGCACGACTCCATTCGGATTCCCTAAAGAAATTAAAAACAGCCTAACTGGGGGCTTCTATCATGTCCTCATCCATGCTCCTACGCAACTGTGACAGCCCCCACTGGACACTGACATACATGGGTGCTTTTTAAGTTCACAAGGCTTCAAATAGAGGGATGGAAAAGACAGCACTCTCATGAGGACTACCAGGGTGGGGGGGGGGGGGGGGCTAGATCTTATGGGAGAATCTAAAGGGGTTGCTGCTGATTTTCTTCTTTAAAAAAAAGTCATTCAGTTCCAGTTCTATAATCTTATTTGTAACACCAGTCTCTTACCTTTCCAGTGAGTCCTCAAAACTGCAAAATAGGTCAATTGACATTGCCCTACAAGATGACGAACTTTGCCTTTACAGGGACCATTCATGTGTTTTCAGGTAAGGTTAAAGTTTTTAGATTAGGCAACGACAGCTACTTTAAAGTACAAGACCTGGTAACATTTATGTAAGACCTCCTTAACTTGTCAAGATTCAAATTCCATCAGAATAACATGAAGACTACAGCAACTCATGAAGAGATATTAAATGCAAGTCTTGTTGCACCTTCTAAGCACTGTCCTAAAAAAACAAAAAACAAAATAAAACTTATCATGTAAACTTTTTATCTAATCTTTAACAGCTCCATCTTGCAGCTTAGGTGTCAAATATAGCACCACCATGGTGGCTCTTTTGGTAACACTCATGTAATGGCTGAATAAAGCCATAACAGAATATTTACTTAACCAACACACAAGTCGATTATTGAGAGATAAAGCCAGTAATGTTAATATATCTGAGAAGGACTTAGAGCATAATATAAGGAAAATATCATGGCTGTGGGTTAAAGGAAACAGCAGACTGTTGGTTGGAGACAAGATGTCATCTGTGGTGTCAGACAACCAGCTGTCCACCTTGACCTCCTTGGCTTGTGATAACAATTTTGCTATGCTTCTGCTTTTGCACCTAACAGAGAGTGAGAGAGTTCATTCACATGGCCACGAAAGGTTCCTTGTCAGGACCAAGCAGCAACCTTTGGTGCTGGGAAATGAAAGCTAATGCGGAAGTGCTAAAAGCTGTAATTCCTCGTGTGGCCACATGAGATAGGCTGCAGAAGTGAGTCGTATTGTGGCTGTAAACTAGATGATGACCATTTTCAATTCAATTTTATTTACATAGCACTAAATCATAACAGAAATTATCTCATGACACTCCATATGGAGCAGGTCTAGACTGTAGTCTTTATAAAATGATTTTACAGATACCCAACAATCAACATATTGGTCAGCCGGTATCATCTTAATTATTTGAACCTGAAAGAAAAATAAGGAAAAAAACAAAACAAACAAAAACAAAACTCAGCATTACTAATCAATTGTGTGTGTGTGTGTGTGTGTGTGTTCTATTATATTATAGATATATAATATATATATACTATATATATAATTTCTATTTATATATCATTTTTTATGAAGATTTTTTTTTTTTTTTTTAATCAAGGTTGAGTCACTGTATCAAGTTTGAGTCATTTCCCTGATGTCCTGTAAAGTGAGATTACAAGCAGTTCAAATCTGTGCGTGTGTGTGTTTTCATTCTATATACTAAACAGAAGCAGAGAAGGAAAAGAAAACACATGGCATTGTAAAATTATAGATTATTCTGTGTTTTAGGTCTGTAGTGTGTTGGAGTAAACTGGACAAAATTTAAATTCTTACAAAGAGTACGAGTCAGCTGAGACCAAAGTCAAAGTGTTATATTGAAAGTGGACCAAAAGAGATGGGCTGTCGCTCACCTCTTACCAGTCAGTAACTTTTCTCACAATTGCTTCCACCTCTGCGCCTCTTATGCTTTTGACTCCTTGTGTAGCAGGTTTTCGGTGAAAACTACAACTTCCTGCTTCCTCTGCATATCTGAATACAAAAAAGAGAACTGGACAACTGAGCGCAAATGCAAAATAAGAAACTAAAAGGTCATAGGTATGATTTCAAAAGATTTTGATAGCAACATTTCTCACATGAATTAGTTTTGCATTTTTGTGCCATTATCTTGCATTCTGACACATCAAAACACACACGCAGAAAGATCTTGATTGAATGCCCACAATTCCTAAAGGTACAGGAGTTTACTCTCAGTGGGTTCAGAAAAAAAGGTTAAAAAAAAACAAAACGGGATTCATCCGTGAAGAGAACACCTCGCCAACGTGCCAGACACCATTGAATGTGAGCATTTGCCCACTCAAGTCGGTTATGACGACGAACTGGGGTCAGGTCGAGACCCCGATGAGGACGACTTGCATGCAGATGAGCTTCCCTGAGACGGTTTCTGACAGTTTGTGCAGAAATTCTTTGGTTATGCAAACAGATTGTTGCAGCAGCTGTCTGAGTGGCTGGTATTGCATTCATATTTTTGTTCAGTGTACATTTTTACAAAATGTAAAAAGAAAAAACAAAGACAACAACAAAACAGTGCGGCTGTAAATCTCACTTTAAAAGTGAGTATCAGCGTAGAATCACCACATAAAAGTCTGCAGACAGTCTGTCTTCACTGATGGAAACTTTTAGATCTAATCAAGGTCTAGATAGATGGATAGATGGATAGATAGATAGATGACTTTATTCATCCCCAAGGGGAAATTGGGTCTATGAAAAATCTACGGATGTGCATGAGTGATATAATGCTTAACACCCAAACAGACAGGATTAGGCTTAGCCTGGCCAAACTCATATCCTGGAATGGATATAGTGGTTACTAATGGTTTTGTGATAATGGGTGGTTCCATTAACTCTACTACTATTTTACTAATACCACTGCAACTTTAATTGAACTGTGCTAGCTGACTTTAAGTCGAGCAGGTTAGTCCAGGTGGTAAGAGTGTATGAAGCTTCCACAGTAAAACACTATATGCTGTGTGTTCTGGCTTTCTGCCATAAGCCTTTTGTTGCAGTTAATCAACATCACATCTGCACTGTAACAGAATTGTGATTGGTCCTGCTGCAAATATTTTTTTCCTCATACTTCTCTGGTGCAGTCTGTGCTACCGGGCAAATGCCAGATGGGCCGGTCCATCTCGGCCACATTTGGGCCACATTTTGTATGTATGTATTTGTTATTTTGTAGCCTTTTCAACATTTGCCCAGCAGCCCAAAATGGACTTGCGGCCCATTTGCATCCATTTGGAATAGGCTTTGGGTTGCACTGGCTAATATTGGTTAATATTTGCCTCTTCAGGACAGGTTCAGAAGTTACGATTTACATCCCCCCTCCCCTGCCCCCTCAAATGGATGCGTCCATGCAGCCGCTAGGTTTATGTGAAACCGAAACAGGGATAGACTCATATACAGTCTATAGATAAACTTCATACTGTATGTTGCACGAATATTAATTACAATAAATTATGGACGACAGAGGTTCTAAAAAGAGGAAAGGAGGAGCAGAGAAAATCCGAGTTAAGATGCGGGAAAGGGCCGCACAGGTCGGGAGTTGAACCTTCGCCTCCACAGCGAGCCTTCACATGTGGAACGGCTGCTTAAGCTACCAAGCTAAACACCACTCCTATATGTTCAAAGTTAATTGTCTGCTCTGTAGCTCAAATCAGTGCTGTAAGTAGAGTGTTTCCAAAGTTTAATGAGGTGTAGACATGTACAACATGATCTTCATTGAGCATACTATGTTCTGTGTTATTTATGGGGTATTCGGGGGTTCGGTATGGATGGGTGGGAGAATGTTTGAGTGCGTGTGTTTTGGGGGCGGGTTCATCGGTCCAATGGTGGGCCAGTCCAGAGGAAAAATGCCAGGGGCGAATTTTGTTCTCAGTCCGACCCTGCAAGCAGAACCGGCTCTGGACACAACACTCATCTGGGGGCAGGCTCACTGTGAACGATCTCCATATACACGTTTATTCAGTGGGAATACCTAACAATTTAACACTGAAGTCCAGCTGCACATTAATAGCAATTTAAAAACAACATGTTACATGCTACAGTTATGAATGATGAACAACAATTTATGCAGCTACTGTTTCCCCATGACATAAAAGAAATAAACACATTTCTACTCCTTCCAAGTCCAGACACATTTGTCCTCCTGGTTCACACAGCACAAACCTTGCCTCACATCCCCATGACTATTAGAATATACACAATTGGTGACCTCCACTATGCATGCAGTGTGTGGCTATTTATTGTGCAGCACAGCCCATTTCCATCTAATTCTCCTAATTGAACCACAGGAGCATTGTTGGTACAGAGTACATTAAGGACACTGGGGAGATCTACACTGGACTCTGTAATGATCATATAATTATTTATGAAACCAAAACGTCTGAAATCCTCCTCTGGTGTTCCAAACTCAGGAACTGAAGTGGCAAACATGAAGCTGAAGTGTGGATGGTCGATGGTGGTGACACGCTGACATCTTAGAGCTGACAGCGTGTCAGTGAATCTATTTACAAACCCAGAAGAAGTATGACAGCAGAGCAATTCAGCTGACAGAATGAACCAGCCAGTGGAGTGACTGTGACGTGATCCATGGAAAACACTAACAAAATGCTGCCATCTTCCATTTACACCAGACATTTGAAATGCCTTCATTGCATGGATCCTGGCATTCAGCCAGTAACTCGAGGCTCCCTTTGGAAAAACTGGGATTCGTTCACATAGCTTTCATGAAAAGACTCTGGAAAATGATCAAACACAACATAATGTCCTACGATATCAGTTTTTAATGTGTAACAACATCATTATCAAGTTTTAGATCAACTTACCACTGTCAACACCCTGGAATCGACCATAAAATATGCTCAAAGCAGATGATCTGTTCACTGACAACATTAACATCAAATTGTATCAGCTTACACTTCCATTTCGTAACTCTGCAGACTTTATTGTAAGAGTGAAATGGCAGTAATCATAACCACTGTCCACACAATGAACCTGTTTTTGAGAACCTTAAAATGGTCATGAACACAGAACTAGACACACCACCCAATACCATGGGAGACATAGAACAGAGCCTGACTGCTTGCTCTGATGACGTAATCGCTTTACAACTGGAGATAACATGGCTGGGAGTTTGACTGAGTCACTACAAAACAAATGTGAAGAGCTACAGTCTAAATACAGAAGGAATGATATTTGTGGGGGTACCAGAGGGCCCCGATAGTTGCTCTCTGTACTTGGTTTGAGGCCTGTTGCAGGAAGCATTCAACTTAGCTAATGGCCGTTAATAGACAGGTCCTGCAGAGCATAACAACTGGTGCCAAAGTCAGGACAGCACCCCAGAACTGTTAATGAAATACGTATATGTTCTGTGCTTATAACCTTGACAAAGAACTTATATTACAGTAAAAGAACATTTACCATGTAAATGTCACAAAATTACCAGGAGAGACCTTTTGGTGTTGTTTTGCAGTGTATTAATTTATTGTTCGAGTCGAAGTGGCGGTGAGAGCAGTACAGGAACTGGCTGAGGATAGCACTGCAGGAAGCCCCCCCACCACCACTTCTCCCAGCAAAAACAGGACCAAGTAAACCAGCTGTTGGCCAAATGGAAGTGTGTGTTTGCACAGGATGAGGAGGATTTCAGTGAAACAAGCACTGTTCTACATCAGATTCCTACTGGTAGTGCACCCCCCACCGGAGAGCAGTACCGAACTGTGCCCCCTAGCCTCTATCAAGAACTGCGGTCCCTGCTACAGACCATGCTCATTCAAGAGAGCAGCAATCCATGGGCGGCTCCAGTCATCTTGGTTAAAAAGAAATCGGGAGCCTGGAGATGTGTGGACTACCGTGGCATCAATGCCCTCACCCATAAGGATGCCTACCCACTCCCTCGGATTGAGGAAGCCCTCACCACATTGAATCAAGCAGAGTGGTATGCAACCCTCAACCTTGCCAGTGGATACTGGCAAGTGAAGATGTGGACTGCAGACCAGGAAAAACTGCATTCACCACCCCCTTCGGGTTGTATGAGTTCAAAAAGAATGCCATTTGGGGTCTACAATGCCCTTGCAACATTCCAGAGGCTGATGCAGCGCTGCCTCGGGTCTCAGGTAAATGACTCCCTGCTTACTTATCTTGATGATGTTATTGTGTATTCAAAGCCATTTGACATGCACTTAACCCACTTGGACAGAGTGTTTCAGAAACTTTATGACCATGGACTGAAATTGCAGCCTAAGAAATGCACCCTGTTCCCGAGTGAGGTAACTTACCTGGGCCATCAGGTCAGCCAGCAGGGAGTGGCTCCAAATCTAGACAGGATCAAGACTGGCCACCCTCCGCCACTGAAACGCAGGTGCGCTCTTTTCTTGGGTGTGTGGGTTATTATAGAAGGTTTATCCCCTCTTTTGCCAAGATCACCGCCCCTTTGCATGCGCTCACACATGGTACCAAACAGCTGGGTTCCAAGATCCAGCCAAAATTGGAACTACTTGCATTGAAATGGGCTATAACATCAAAAAATCAGGGCTACCTGTGGGGGGCACAGATAACAGTTTTTACAGATAACAACCCCTTAGTCCATTTTGAAACTGCAAATATGGGGGCTGCTGAGCAAAGGTAGGTGGCACAGCTGGCTAACTATGACTTTGTTGTAAAATATCGCCCAGGAAAGGAAAACGGCAATGCAGATGCCCTGTCATAGAGACCCAAAAAGGCACAACCCCACACAATGGCGGTGGGAGCAGAGAAGGATGAACCCCTAAGACACATCAAGGGGTTTAGCAGGAAGATGTTGACACCTTACAACAAATGTTGGGCCCAGTTAAGGGTAAAATATGGCCTTCTCTTGAAGCTTGGGGAGGAGGGTGAATCAAATTAACTGTTCACACAGATCGTGGTGCCCCCAGGATGGAGGAGGCTGGTGTAGAAGGAGTACCATGAGGTGGCTGGCCACATGGCAGGGGCCTAAAAGCCTGTCCCTCTTAAAGCTACTACTGGCCTGGACGTTCATCGGGGGGAGGGCAATTCCAACCAAAGACCAGACTGCCACAACAACAGCTAGGATGCTCTGGCAACATGTCATCCAACCTTTTGGCTGTCCAGAGAGGATACACTCAGAAGGAGTCAGGAGTTTTCATTCCTCATAAATGGCAGAACTGTGCCAAATGTATGGAGCCCGGAAGAGCTGAACAACAACTTATCATCCCCAAGGAAATGGCTCTGTTGAGAGTTTTAACCACACTTTGCTAACAATGTTGAGTTACTTAGAGGGGAAGGACCAAGCACTGTGGCCCCAGAAATGACAAGAGTACATGCATATAACAACTTTGTGAATGAATCCACTGGACTTTCACCTTTCTTTGTCATGCCCGTCTCCCAGTGGATGTAGTGATGGGAGCCAGCTCAGTCGTCAGAAGAACCACATCAGGAGGAGGGGTACAGGCTCACGACAAAGAGGGCCTTACCACTCCTACCTGGTGAGCGAGTCTTAATTGGAAACATCATTGGAGGGCTCAAGGAAAGTTGTGTGGTGTTGTTTTACAATATATGTGTGTGTGTGTGTGTGTGTGTGTGTGTGTTTAACCAGAGAGTAAAGAAACCTGTGACATAAATGTACAATATCGCTTCACATTGTCATACATAACACAAATCTCTTTCTCTGACTAGCTACTGATACTGAGGTGTCAACCATGTAGCCAAAGTGATAAAGTATGGAAGAATTATCCTATCTTTATTCAAGAGCGTAGATTTTCAGTTTGAGTGCATGATTTCTCTTTCTCGTGCTCAGATTTATTCTCCTCGTGCTCACATTTTGTGCTCGCACTCTTTCTTTTAAAATGTCTGCTTGAACTCAAATCACATGCTTGTTCTCACAATTCTTCTTGGATACAAACATTTCGCTCGCACTTAAATATGTCCCGTGTGCGCTCAGATCTAATGTCTACGCGCTGAAATCTAAAGTCTGCGCTCTCAGATCTAATGTGCTCACACTCAGAACAAGCACTTCCTCTCAGGTTGAGGCATCAGACTGAATGATGTCCCTCCCTGCACTCAAAATAGTGTGTTTCACCAGCCAATAGGTAGACAGCTAGAGTGTAGAGCCAGCTATTTGAATCGTCACCTATTTAAGACGCCAGCATATTTATGTATAATCAATCTTAAACAATCCTAAAAAGAGTTATCGTCGTTTAGATTTTTTCTAATTTTATATTAGCGGGATATATTTTATATACTATAAATACTGTTAGCAGCATAATAGTGTTATGATAGTTGAATGGTTAAGTACACTACTCCCTGTTGCATTTTGAACCATGGGATGCCTGTTCGAATCCTGTCATATTGTGATTTTAAATTTAAATGAATGAATTATTGTTACAGTAATAGAATCCCTGTAACCAGCTGATTCTCTTATTGAAACATTTAGCAAGCGATGATGGGTGAATAGGCTAGGCTACGTGATAAAAAAGGTACAGGCTAATGAAAAATAAGCTATGATGATTTTTGCCTCATTTTCCTCAGGCATGCCACTTATCAAAGCAAAGACCCTCCAGAAAGTTGAAGGGAACATGTCATTCAATAAAAATAGTTTTCATAAAGTTATTCAGTCACTTTGTAGTCACTTTGGGCCCTCTGTCACTCTGTTTTACACCGCCTGCTGTTTTCCCTCCCCCACAAGACCGCAGAGTCCTTTGAATGGCTAGAATACGTCATAGATATCCACCACTGACTGGAAAAGAACTGACTTGAAAGAAGAACTAGTCTACCTAGTAACGGCTGTCCATTTGTCCAGTGCATATGGAAGTCGGCCGAACATCTATTTTTTCGTTTGGTCTTTTACGTGGTGGCATAAAACAACAAGGAAGTGTCGGACAGACACATACCACACATCTCTTCAGCGGAATCTCAGGAAAACAGTGCAAAAAACGGCATCTCTGTATCATAAACCATTTCTGAGATATTTACAGATATGTAAAATGTTAAACATTTTGGGAGGATCCGCCCAATCCGTCCTCAGAGGGTTAAAATCATAATATGACATGCAGCAAGAGTGCGGCGGCCAGGATACAAACCGGCATCCCATGGTTCAAAATACAATAGATAGCAGTGTACTGCTAACCATTCAACTGTCATAACACTGCTGTGCTACTAAGAGTATTTACAGTATATAAAATATATCCCACTAATATAAAATTAGAAAAAATCTAAACTACGATAACTCATTTTAGCATTATTTAAGATTAATCATACATAAATAAGTTGGTGTTTTAAATAGGTGACAATTCAAATAGCTGGCTAATATAGTAAATTGGTGTATTTTAAGAGAGAAGCAGTTTTACAAGCAGACCATATACCCGCCCCTACGGAGCGCTCAAAAAGGGCGAAGGAACACACCCA
>NW_020861274.1:249086-289674 GCF_000972845.2 Larimichthys crocea
TCTCACTCCCCTCTAGAACCGTGACTTACTATGGTTACGGGAACGCCGGAAACTTGGTAATGATAATCAATATTTTTTTTATTTTCGTTTTTTTTAGTATGATTGTACAAAATCATGAATGTAACTGTAAATCTAAAGCCTCAGTGCCTCCTTTTGATTTTTCACAAATCAAAATTATTCAAGAATACAACATTAAAAACAGGTTACAATAGGACAATGCAATTGAATCAGATGGAAAAGGTAATTTTAAACAGGTGGGTTTTAAATGTGGCGGACTTGAATTGTGAGAGTGAGTTGATGTTCCTTATGACCGGGGGTAAAGAGTTCCAGCACTGGGGAGCAGAGCAGAGGGGCAGAGGGGACAGTCAGGTGAATGGAGGAGGAAGATCTGAGGGAGCGAAGGGGAGCAGCAATATGGAGAAGAGCTGAGAGATATGGTGGTGCAAGGTTATGGATGGCTTTGAATGTGAGCAGAAAGATTTTGTAGTTGATGTGGGATTTGACCGGGAGCCAGTGGAGCTGTTGCAGGACAGGAATGATGTGGTGGATGGAAGGGGTTCTGGTAATGATGCGGGCAGCTGAATTCTGGACCAGTTGGAGCTTGTGGAGAGATTTGTGGGTGAGGCCAAGGAGGAAGGAGTTGCAGTAGTCCAGGCGGGAGGTGACGAGGCAGGATCAGGATGGCAGTGGTATGAGGAGTAAGGGAGGGACGGAGGCAGATCGGGTGATGTTGATGTGAGACTGTGGAGGATGACACCCAGACTCTTAACCTGTGAGGAGGGGGAAACGGAGCATTTGTCGATGTCAATAGAGAAACTGCTGGTTTTGGATAATGTTGATTTGGTGGCAATGAGGAGAACCTGTTCAGTTTAAGTACATTTGAGGTGAACCAGAATTTTATTTCTGTCAAGCAGTCAGTAAGGGAGAAGGGCGGGAGGTTGGAGGTGGGTTTGCTGGCGAGGTAGAGCTGGGTCATCTGCGTAGCAGTGGAAATTTATGTTATATCTGCGGAAGATATTACCAAGGGGGAGGAGATAAATGATGAAGAGGAGGGGCACTGGGGCACACCTGAAGTGACAGAGGAAGGCTGAGATGTGAAACTTTTAAGCTGGGTGCGGCATGACAGGTAAGATTTGAACCAGTTTAGAGGAGTCTGAGTGATACCAATGGAAGAAAGTCTATTGATGAGGGTGGTGTGACAGATTGTGTCAAATGCTACAGTCAGGAGGAGGAGAGGATGGAGAGTAAACCAGAATCAGCTGCCATGAGGAGGTTGTTGGTGATTTTAATAAGGGTCAGTTCTGTACTATGGAGGGGGCGGAAACCAGATTAGAACTGTTTATACAGGTTGTTGTTGGATAGATGAGCACTGAGTTGCGACTATTTTCTCAAGGATTTTGAAAATGAAAGGCAGATTGGAGATTGGACATAGATTATTGAAGTTGGTGGGGTTAGCGCCAGGTTTTTTCAGAATTGGGGTTATTGCAGCAGTTTTGAATAGGGTAGGAACAGTTCCAGTGTTGAGAGAGGAGTGGATGATGGCAGAGATGAGAGGGACCAGAGAAGGGAGACAGGCTTTAACTAGAACTGTGGGGAGAGGGTCCAGCTGACAGGTGGATGGCTTAGACTTGTGGATGAGATCTGAAATTTCTGAGGTGGAGGGGAGCTGGAAGGAGGAAAAAGAGTGGGTAGGAGGAGGAAGTTCAGAAATGATACCGGAGGTGGGTTGTGGACTGAGATGCTGATGGATCTTAGTCTAACTTAGAGTTACAGAATGCAGTTGAGCACAGATGGGATGGTAGAGAATCCAGGGCTTGAGTAATATTCTTATATAATGAAAACAGTGATTTGGTGTTACCTTCATGTGAACAAATTAAACCGGTGTAGTAGTTGGATTTAGTTCGGGTGATACAGTCATTGTAGTGCAGCATGTGATTTTTGTAAATATCTTTAAACAGTGAGTCCAGTTTTTTGGTGGAGCCGCTTAAGTTGCTGGCCTTTGGCTTTTGTGAGCTGAAGTTCGGGCGTAAACCAGGGGGGAGAGCGGCGGAAGGAAACAGACCTGGTTTTTAGCGGAGCAAGGGAGTCGAGTCTGTGATGAAGTCCAGTGTTGTAGTGTGAAACCAGTTCTTCAGGGGTGGTTAAATTGTGAATGTCCATGAGGGGGTAGATACTGGAGGAAAAAGAGTCTAAGTTGATGTCCTTAATATTGTGTGAAGAGATGAGACAGGGGAGCTTCGTGACAGAAAGAGGGAGTCTTATATTGAATGAGAGGAGGAAGTTCATCGGCTGTATGGTTGGAAGGAGAGACACCGGAGCAGCAGATTAAGTCAAAGATGTGACCCTTAGAATGAGTGGGAACATCAGTATACTGTTGAAATCCAAAGCTGTCCAGGCAAGATGTAAAGTCTTTGGTAAGAGGGTTATTAATACTCTAGCTGTCTCCTATTGGCTGGTGAAACACACTATTTTAAGCGCATGGCGGGACATCTTTCAATCTGAGCAGACACCTCAACCTGAGAGGAAGTGCTTGTTCTGAGTGTGAGCACATTAGATCTGAGAGCGCAGACTTTAGATCTGAGCATGTAGACTTTAGATCTGAGCGCACACAGGACATGTCACAAAATGTTTGTATCTAAGAAGAAGAATTGTGAGAACAAGCATGTGATTTGAGTTCAAGCACACATTTTAAAAGAAAGCAGCAGAAATCTGAGTGTGAGCACAAAATGTGAGCACGAGAAGGAGAAATCATGCACTCAAACTGAAAATCTACGCTCTTGAATAAAGATAGGATAATTCTTTCATAATAAAGTTGTTGCTCCTTATTTCTGTTCTTCTATTCTTCTATTTTTTTGTTGCACCAGTATAGAAGAAGAGTGGGACGCCTCAAATCTGCCCTGTATGTATAGTGCAAACAATCCAGGTCCACATATTCTGAGACACATCCTCAGTGGTATGTGTTGCCATTGAGAGACTTAAAGTCAGTCTAGTCTGATCTTAAGACTAAAAGTAAAAGAAAACAAAACAGTACTAGACAAAACAACAAGTTCAATATCCAACTTACAATCTTAATCTCAGGAGGGCTCACAGAAGGATTCACAATACAGACTCTGAGACAAAGGTTTCACTAGTTAAACTAGAAAAACACAAATACAGGCAAAAGTACAAATCCGTGAGGCTAAAAAAATCAAGGTCGGAAAAAACAGGCTTGAGGTTGAAGATCAGGTAATCAATAAGACAAAGAGACGCTGTACATGACAAGACGAACTGGCGACAAACAAAGGGAGCACAGAGACTAAACAAAGGGGAAAGGGGGAGGGGAAACAATCAGGCCTCCCCCCCTTATGTGAAGCACATAAGATGAGGGAGGCAGGTAATCAGGGAGCAGGGATGACACACCGGGGAAGGCAGAGACCTGAAAGACAAGACAGGAGGATAACAGATAACATGATGGTTCCAGACATGACACTTAAGGTTTTATGATTTTTTGACAAATGTTAGCATATTGATGACACATCCTGAGCTCTGAAGAGACACAATGTAAACTAACTAAATCTAAACAGCTTTTTATTTTGGGCTCATGTCTATCATCATCCTGTGATGAAGAGGAGGTTATCTAAAATATGATGCCACGCAGCTTATGTTTCATACATATATTTGTATGCTAAGTAGAGCATAAATCAACACTTTTCATGACATCTTTAAAACTACACTTACACATAGCTAACAACGAAAGTTGAGTTCAAGCTGTAACTGCCCTAGTGTGCGGCAACGCATCAGATGGTCCCTTCTTCACTGGGCAATTTACCACAGGTCCTGGGTGATTACAGCTTAATTAGCATATTGAGGGGGTGAGGAGATAGCGAAAAGCAAGTCAGAGGACTGCTGATGCAAAAGGAGTATAGCAACATGAAGTTCCTTTCCATATGCTGTGCTAAATAAACTCAATACATCCAACAGTCTGTGAAATAATTAACAGTTTCATCATTGGCACATGCTGTCGACAGGACATAATACATTTAAAAACTTGACAAAGCCAAGTTCCCTGTAGGCAGCTTGCTGTGATGCTAAATTGTGAGGCCTGTCTTCCTGTTTGAGGACAGATGGGAATCCCTGGGAGCAGTGAAACAAACAGCGCTGCCTGAACACACTACAGAAGGAGAAAGGAGGTGGGAAAGAAAGCACGAACAGGAAGACAAGATCATAAGCACTGTTTACAGTACATCAATTGGGGGAAGAAATAAATGTGACAGGTATAACTGTGGTAATTGTATTCTAGTTTTTCTTTAGCTACCTCCAAATGCATATCTCTAACTGTGTCAATTTGCAGTGTTATAGAGACCTCATTGATGTGGTCCACAGAACCTACATATGCACATTTTACTGGTGCTGTGATTGTGTGAATTATATTATATCATATAACAAAATAAACTTAGCTTAGATATCCACTTGACCTAACCTGCATATCACTAACTGTGTTTCCATCAATATGTTTTGATACATTTTGAAGTATTGCATTGAACAGTTTAGTACCACTCTCATGCCACATGGAATTTTCTATCCTTTTTCACAGGGTCATGTGTGGGCCTTGAAGTCCTCGACAGTTGCAATTGTTTGGCTTTGGTTGAGAACAGTAGGTGCCAGCCTATCTCAATGTTGTGGTGCGTGGGGTTGAAGGAAATGAATGTTAATAGAAAGCTTGCCATTGGCGTTCCAGCCTAGAATGTGCTGACACTAACATGAGTAAGGACATTCTCTTTGACTAGTTCTGGGTGTATAGCATTTGTGGTGTTATCTCGTGGTTTAAAGTCTATCCACCAGGATGAGTTGGGCAGAATGTGAGACCGACTCAGGCACTTCTGATGAACTTTGAGAGTGTCTCTAATTCTCCTTCGCCAAGTGTCAATAAATAATACAGCATAAGACATCAGAGGCTCCTGACCTCACCATTGACCTTTGACTTCAGCAATTTATTAACAAGTGGCTTTGTCTTTTTGCATTAGATTACTGCTTACTGTTGTAAATGCAAGTGAGTTAGGCGATATAGCTATATTACATGAGCATGGGGATGATACCCATATGGGGAAAGTGAACATCCCAAAGTCAAGGGCATTAATCTGCTGCTATAACACCATCCACTCTACTGAGTTTAGGCTTTCCCTCAGATTGTCACGATGGCAGTCGTGACTATGTTGATTCCCTGTGTTCCCCATCCTTGTGTTTTTGGTGTTTACTTGTCAGTCTCTCCTTGTTAGTCTCTGTGTTTGTGTGTTGTGGGCGTGGCACATTTCCCTGGTCTCTCCTGGATAATCACAGATGAAGCATGCCTGCCATTCTTTAGCTCACCTGCCTTCCATCAGTTCATCACCTAAACTGCATATAAACCCTGGCCTTCCTCCCACACCTTGTCAGATTGTTTGTTCAGCTACCATGGTAGCAACATTCAGACCTCCTTAACTGTTGTTCTTTGTGTTGGTTTCCTAGCCTGTTTCTAACCTCTAATCCGTGCTCAGGTCCACCACCATCATCACCTCCTGCCATATATCTGCTTGCCTGCTCTCCACCAACCATCTCTGGACAGCCCCCATTCTGTGCCCCCTCCGTCTATTCCACCCACTGCTTCACCTCAGCCATTCCCTCCTCCTCATCATCGGACCATCTGCTTCCCCTTTCTTCCCACGTCACGAATAAATCCCCTTCTATTGCCAACCTCTGTCTGAGCCTGCATTTTGGGTCAGTTCCTGCGTTATCATGACACAGATGTTGGTCCTTGGCTGCAGGGATTTGCCTTAAATCAATCACAAGAGCATTAGTGAGGTCAAACACTGACTCCTGTTGGATGGGGCTGAATTTATGGCTCTGTGCAGGCTGGCAGCCAACTGGTAAAAACATTTCTTTATGGAAATGGCCTTGTGCACAGGCTGCATCAGCCTCAAGGGACTTCCCTTTTATAGTTTTTTTTATTCTCTTGTTTGTCCATGTGGCTTGAATGTTTTAAATGTTATCACCTAAGGTAATTGGCTGGGAGGCAGAGGCTGACACCTTTTTGGGCCAATTAGCCACACAGCACAGGAGAACTGAAATGGTGGTGGTCCAGATGGCCAGTCCATCATTGCGCTAGTCATTGAGCATATTCTGGATTCAAACTGACCTACATCCATTGTAGTGACAAATTTAAATCCCTGATTCTTAGCAATAAATGTCATCATAGGTAGGAGGCAGCAGTAAACAATGCTCCCACCTGTTTTCCAAGTACCTTGCATCGGCTCCAAAAGTTGGTAAAATGTACCAGATATATGCATATGAATGACATCATAATGCATCTTTAGAGAGAAGTCTTTAGCCAAGTAGATTGTACAAAGGGAAGCTATTTACATTTTAACAAGCTACAGGAACATCCTCATCCAGAGGTCCATAGAGTGAGGAGAGTGAAAAAAGCATCTCTGCCCAACACACTTCACTTCCAGCTACCTGTGAGGACAGAGCCAGAAGAGAGGGAGGAACCCAGAGATGTTGGCAAAGGAGCCATGCAGTGGGCATGGGGATGCATTCCAACATAGTATTTGGATATATTTGTTGCTTTGCTAAATTTAGCAAAAAAAATAATCAAGTGGCAGTAAAATAATTTAACAGCTATAATTTAACAGTAATACACACTTCTTTATAACTAAATTATAACTATTACAGACACTGATCTGCATTGTGATACAGCAAGTTTGGAAACAGCTGTAAAACCTGATATGTATTTAGACTGTTTTTCTCCCATCGACCATCATCAAATAACTTTAATAATTTTTGCATCTAAGTTGTCAACCTGTCTCTTAGACCCCATCCCAACCAGGCTGCTCAAGGATGTTTTACCTCTAGTTAGTCATTCTTTATTGGATACAATTAATCTGTCTTTATTATCAGGATATGTACCACAGTCCTTTAAGGTAGCTGTAATTAAACCTCTTCTTAAAAAGCCCACTCTAGACCCAGAGGTCTTAGCCAACTACAGACCGATATCAAACCTTCCCTTTCTCTCTAAGATACTTGAGAAACGGGGCCTAAGTTGATATTGTTTTGTCAATCATTATCTTTCTGGGTGCAATTTTATCATGCTGATCAATGTAAGGCAGTTCGATATCTCTTAGAGTCCGCATAAACGGAGCCTAAGGTGATATTGTTCTGTCAGTCATTATCTTTCTGGGTACATTTTTTATTATTATGCTGATTAATGTAAGGCAGTTCGATATCTCTTAGAGTCCGCATAAACGGGCCTAAGTTGATATTGTTCTGTCAGTCATTATCTTTCTTGGTGCAATTTTTTTATCATGCTGATCGATGACGATCGATGTCTCGTTTGGCTCTCAACGAAGGCGGTCGCATCTTCTCCTCCTCTCCTCCCCTTGGCCTTGCCTGCTCTGCTCTCCCGTCTGTGTCTAGTCTTTTGTCTACTATTGAAGAGACTCTCCTTGTACTGCTCTCCAAACTATCAAACATCATGGATCTGATCAATTGGTCTCTAAACGCAATTGACACCATCTTCTCAACGAGAAGCCCGGGTTCGGGGGAACCTGTATGTCCTGCCGGAACGTTTGCAGCTGGTTACTCGATGGACGCCTGGGAGAAGTGGCGGGTCGTGTATCTGGCGGCTCTTTCTGTGGAGGACGTTGAAGACATCTTTCTATTCGGATTGTTGATGACAAGTGTCTTGCTGATTGGAGCGGGCATGGCACTGATTCATCGAGGCATGCGGAAAATGCTGATAGCAGTGCAAAGCCCCATTACGCTGCCAGCAATGATTGAAGCTCTGAGCAGAGCTGTCGGAAACCTGAATGAGGCCGTGCACCGGAATGCGGATAACATCGGAGTGTTGGATCGCAACAACGTGGATAACATCACAGCGTTGAAACGAGAGGTGGAAGACATCACAGAGACTATGAACCGGAACATGGACACCATTACGGGATCGATGGAAAACATCAAGAACAACCAGGATATGGGTTACATCATGGAGAAGCTGACAGTTTTGCAAAGGCAAATGGATCGTTTTGGAGACCAAGCTGGCTGAGAGAGCCTGTAGCGGATAACGCAGCTACGGGGCCCCAAGACCAAACAAATTCCAATCTTATCTTGACCTACCCACACCTGCAGAGCCTTGGCCAAGGCTTCTGCTGGAATAACAACTCCCCCGGAAGATCACTACAGCGAGACGCTCTTTGCCCTACTCCCCTACTCCCCTATCTCCCACTGACACTTGTTGACTGTTCTGCCATGGCCTGATCAAGGCTGTCTCCATAGCAACTGCCATGCCATCGCCATAACATCTGCGGACTGAGACTCCACGATTACGGACAGGGCGGGGCACGTCTCCAGGCTTACGCACACATGCACAGACTTACAGATATGCTTTCACTGCCCTACCCCCATCCCCCCGCCTTCACCGCTTGTTCCCCCAGCCTGACAAGGCGGGTCTGTGACCAGCGCCCTCTGGCTGCAGGACCGGATGGCTGCGTGTCTGTGCTGGGATTACTCAAACCCCCCAGCCCCTGTCCCTGGTTGCTAGTGATGTGTCTCATCTTGTAGAGTGTACTGTATATGTGCTCTAAACTGCTGAGGTGTTTTTGTCCTGCTCCAGAGTGTACTCCTGACAGGACACAGTCTGTGGGTTGTTCTTTTTTTCTCCTCCCCTTCCCCATGTTGTATCCCTTTTTCTTCTTTCCTTTGGCTACCATACACTGTCCTGTCCTCCCCCACTGTCTCATATTACATGTATTATTTTATTGACAGACTGGTTTGTAATTTCGTTGTAATGTACTTGTACTGCTACAATGACAAAATAAAGCCCCTATCATTCATTCATTCATTCATTCAAGACAGTTCGATATCTCTTAGAGTCCGCATAAACAGGGCCTAAGGTGATATTGTTCTGTCCGATATCTCCATGCCATGTCGCTGTTATGTGTTTGTATGTGTTCTGTTTGTGGTTTTGGGCCAAAGACGAACAACATCCAAGAGACCAACAGCAGAAGGAGAAATACAACAAGAAAATAAATGTAAGTACACTTTTTTTTTATTAAGATTTGTTTCAAGTAGTTATGTCATTTACTAAAGACATATTGTTTATGTGTTTGTGTTTTCCCTGTCCTGAAGGGAAAACAGCAAGACGGAATCAACAACATTAAGCTAAGTGCTTTTCTTACATATTCATTTTTTATATTTCATGATTTCTTACAACTGTTTATCTGTAAACCTAAACATTACATTGTTGGTGTTTAGTTTGCTGTACGATTATTCTATCATCTTATTAATGATTTTCTCTCCTTTTTTCTTTTTTTGTTGTTTGTGCATAAATCTGACACCTGATGAACACCATAGAAAGAAGGATAGCAGCAACCCCAAAGACCAAAGTTGGATCATCAGTGAGGACTACAGCAAAGATGGCAGCCGTTCAACCTGTGAAGAATCAGCATTCCAACACAGGGCTTGACGTAAAATCCTAATTATTTAGGACTGCACTTTCATTGCTTTCTATCACATTTTTGTCAGTACTTTGTAAAGATATAGTATCAACAACTTGTCTTTTTTACACTAGAAACTAGATGACAACTAGGAAGAACGCACTGCTGGTGTTAATTTGAGCAAATGTTCTCATACTGTATGTTGCTTTGGTCATAAGATGTCTCTATGTTTTTTTTTTCAAAGACGCCATGTCGCTGTTACATCGTGATTTTGTGCTGAAGGGGAGCAACATCCAAGAGACCAACAGCAGAAGGAGAAACACAGCATGAACAACAAAATAGATTTAAGTACACTTTTTCTTTGAAATAAGATTTGTTTCCAGTACTTTTGTGATTTACTAACGATGTATTGTTTGTAAACAGTGTATTACTACTATTGTGTATTTTTTTTTCATGTCCTGAAGGGGAACAACAAGACGGAATCCACAACATTTAGCTAAGTGCTCTTTTTTCTTCCATTTTTTATATTTCATTTCTGACAAATATAACATATTACATTATTGATGTTTTGTTTGTCGTATGCTTATTCTGTCATCTAATTAATAATTTTCTTTTTCTCTCCTTTTTTCTTTTTTTGTTGTTTTTTGATTGTGCATAAATCTGACACCTGATGAACACCATGCAAAGAAGGAAGGCAGCAACCTCAAAGACAAAAGTCAGATCATCAGCATCAGCAAAGATGGCAGCCGTTCAATCTGTGAAGAATCAGCATTCCAACACAGGGCTTGAGGTAAAATCTTAAAAATTAGTAAAGATTGTACTTTCATTGCCTTCTATCACATTTTTGTCAGTACTTTGTAAACACGTGTATTACAAATGTGGAAACATCTACACTCAACAGTTTACTAACTACTATTATTATTATTATTTGTTTTATTTAAAATTGGTCGCGGCAGATGGCCACCCACCATGATCCGGGTTCTGCTCAAGGTTTCTGCCACAGGCAGTTTTTCCTTGCCACTGTTGCCAAGTGCTTGGTCATGCTGGGAATTGTAATTGTAATGGAGATTTTTCAAACTGTCATCACAGAACTTTATGATTACAATACTATATTAAACACTTTGTTAATATCTTATAATGTTTTCTGGTCATTTCACACTTTATTACAAAATTATATGTTTTCATAGAAATTTCCAGTTGCATCGGACATTTCAGCAGAGGGCATCAACACTGCAGGAAATAAAGTGTATTTCATATCCCTTTTCACAACATTTCTCAGCAAACAGTTAATTTTTAACAGCCGAAATCTTCTCTCATATGAACACCTTGAAAGCTTGATCTGTCACATACCTAAGCAATGGTAGAAGTAATATTCTGTAAACTACTCAACAGTGTCAATGATGTATGGGGAAGAGTCACGGGCCAGAGTCACGCACACTCAAAATTTCTTTAGAAATTTTCTAGTTTAGTGTTCCTGAAAGAGCACACTCTTTAAAACCTCTCGGGCTTATTCCGATTCTTATTGAGTGTGCCTGAAAGCGCACACTATATGTTATCCACCGCACTTATTGAGTGTGCCTGAAAGAGCACACTCTTTAAAACCTCTCTGGCTTTTTCTGCTTATTGAGTGTGCCTGAAGGAGCACACTCTTTAAAACCTCTCGGGCTTCTTCTTCTTATTCTTCGTCTTCCGTTTCTTCCGTGTTTTTTTCGGTTCACTACTCCTCCCAGAGTTTTTGTCGCACATACACAAAACGGATATCAAAACGACCGGCTCGACCAGGAATCGATGGCTATGAATTTTGTGAGAGTTTCGGCAAGTGGTTTTGCCAAAAATCGCCAAAAATCACGGCAAACAACGAATGGGTGTGTATTGCGAGAACTTTCGAGAGCTAGAGTGCATGATGTCATCACTAGAGTGGAGAGGAGAGACAACGATCAGTGAAAAATAAAACGTATTCGACTACCGTGGCCTCAAATGCACCACTACAGACACAATTTATACATAGAAACGTAGGAAAATTTGTCGGCTCACTCACATTTGCCTGCCAAAGCTGTCAGCCTTATAGTTTTGGCGGGAGACGCAAAGATGCGGCAGAAACACCCATCGGCAGCCTCATACACTTCCATGTTAAAAAGGCGGGGAATTTTCTGGAGAAAGGCAGAAGTAACGTTTCCCTGAATTGCTCCTAAGGACACATTTCTTCATTTATCGACACAAAACAAATATGTAGACGATCAGGAAGGGCTCAGCCTTCTTCATGTTAAGCCGGTTCAATGATTGGAATTACGGTTTGGTCAGAGATCCTTCCTCCTCAAGGGAAGGTCTCAGCATTTTCTCTCTGTCTCTGTCAGGATTTCCAACTGACATTCTAACAGGTGCAGCTGATTAGAGTTGGTCCTGGTTGCTTGGCAATCTCAGCCTGCTTGAAGGAGGAGAGGGGGGAGGGGCCAGCAGGCAGAAGCCGAGTGGCCATTTTAGTAGTTCTTGGCACTTAATTTGAACCTGTCTGTGTAAAATGGCAGACAGAGACAGCAGAGCAGCTAGCACGTTAGCTGACAGGCTAAAGACAGGCTATTTGCTAACATTTGATCAGGATTTGTCCTTTAACGTCCACATAAAACAAATTTCGAGGACTGCATTCTTCCACTTACGTAACATCGCTAAAATCAGACGCATTGTCTCAAGCGGATGCAGAAAAACTAGTCCACACATTTGTTACTTCAAGGCTGGACTATTGTAACTCTTTGTTATCAGGCTGCTCTAATAAGTCTCTTAGGACTTTGCAGTTAATTCAGAATGCTGCTGCACGTGTTCTGACAGGAACCAAGATCAGAGATCACATCTCTCCCATTTTGGCTTCCTTGCATTGGCTACCTATTAAATCTAGAACAGAATTTAAAATTCTTCTCCTTACTTACAAAGCTCTTCATGGTCAGGCACCATCATATCTAAAAGAGCTCATAATACCTTACTACCCCTCTAGAACACTGCGCTCTCAGGACACTAGGTTCCTTGTGGTTCCTTTTTGATAGAGCTTATAGTTAGGGCTGGCTCAGGTCATCCCTTAGTTATGCTGCCATAGGATTACACTGCCGGGGGACCCCACCGAGGGTTATGCCTAGCCAGGCATGGTATTCGTTGAAGATGCACACATCTCCCTTACCGAAAACTCTCTCTTTCACTTTCACTCTCTCCTTCTTTCTTTCTTTCTTTCTTTCTTAAAAAAATTGATTTGATTTTGATTGATTAGCGACCAATGCTAAAATACCTTAGCTAACATTAGCCACTAAGCATTAAATGCATGCTAATGTCAACATGCTAATGTTAATTGCTTACGCGTCAGCGCATCAGCACTAACATGGTAATGCTAAAATGCTAATGTTAATTCTTAACACATCAATGCTAACATGTTAATGTTAACATGCTAATGGTAATTGTTAATGCTAACATGTTAATGCTAATTGCTAACGCATCGTGCATTAGCACTAACATGCTAATGTTAACATGCTAATGTTGACATGCTAATGTTAATTGCTAGTGCGTCAGCGGTAACATGCCAATGGTAACATGCTAATGCTAACATGCTCATGCTAATGTTAATTGCTAGCGCGTCAGCACACCAGCACTAACATGCTAATGTTAAAATGCTAATGTTAACATGCTAACATTAATTAGCATTAGCCATTAAGAATGAAATACATGCTAATGCTAACATGCAAATGCTAACATGCTAATTGCTAGCGCATCAGTGGTGACATGTTAATGATAACATGCTAATGCTAACATGCTAATGTTAATTGCTAGCGCATCAGCGCTAGCTGCTCCTGTGTCTAAATAAACATGTTAAAAATTACTATTTGAGGTGTGCTTTTTGAATACAGACCCCCGGCAACAGCCCACTCGTCACTCTCAAAATTTCTGCGGGAATTTTTTAGTTACATTTACTACTACTATACTTGTCGTAGGGTTCTTTCTCTAACGTCTGCTCCATCACAATACACAATATTACTACTACAACTCTCCAAGCCCAATAATGGATGCAACCTTTTTACATACTTTTACAATGTGTAAAATGTATTTATAGTACTTACAACTTCATAGTCTTTCTCATACTTTTGGCTATTATTCTTATCAGCAATAAAAAAGGAAAAGTAAGCAATGTAAAGTAACAATAATGCAACTTGGGGTTTGGTTTTGTAACTTTGGCCATTATGGTCACATGGTAATTAATTAGTAAATATCAGCTTTAAACAAATCAGCAGATTTATCAAAATTATTTAGAAGAGAAAATAAGGCCAACAGGTGTAAACACCATCACACTTTACAGACAGACACTTTACAGTTCTTTACTTGCGTACTTATCTCAGCTGTGTAGACACAGTATTCCTGTGTAATGAAAGACTATTACAGAGCCTGTGTTCACATTTAGGTTCAGGTTCATCTGGACAAATTGTCGCTGTCTGATCGACTGTTGTGTTTTGACATGTTCCCTGCTCATACAAAAGTAAGTCACATTAACCTGGAATTCTTTATGAGCTGAATCCATCTTCTGCTTCACAGAACATTAGCAAATGTAAATGTTGTTTACATCCGCTCAGCCCACTGCTACCTTTTATAACATATTGCTTGTGCTATGTGTGTGTGTGTGTGTGTTTGAGTGCACACTGGTAGAAATGTGGTGAAAACATTGGACTGTGGTGCAGCAATCCAAATATTGTCCAGAATCAATCATTACAATGAAATAACTAGGAATAAAAGATTAGGTTGAAAATAAACATAATTACCATTTATGTTGTGCCTTAATGTACATTAAAGTACAAAAAAAGACAAAAGATGGATGACACCAGTCGACCTCTGTATAGGCATTCTTATTATCAAGGGGTCTAAACTGAATGTTTTCAGCAATTACTCTGCCCTAGATAGTAGATTGTTTATCTGATTGCCAGACAGATTCATTACTTTCCCTACAATGAGCCCAGGAAAGCATAAAATACAGGTCACTGCTGTGATTACATTTCCAATCCTATATGGGTCAAATCTGATTCAGATATCAAGGAAAGAAAATGAAATAAAGTTGATTTTAGGAAATATCAGAGGCAGATCTGATCAATTTGTGTGAGATGTTTGCAGTGGACATTAAATGGCAGAGTTTATTCAATTGGGACAGTTTTTATCACAAATAAAGGATTTGTGAAATCTGGACATACTCATGATAATAAAGTACTGTACTGTACTGGCAGCCATTAGCCATGGCACCAAATGAAGAAAGGCTATAGCAGATAAACCTCCGATTGCATTACTGTATTTGAATGAATTCAGCCTTAGTTAGAGGAAGATTTGGATTTCTGTTGAAGGTTGCATGGTCAGTATTCACCATGATGGCTATCTTTAGCCAAATGTTCATTCCCATAGGTACAGTAACAGGTAAATTAGTAACCAGTTGAAAATCTTTTGACTACAAAAAAAGAAAACAAAATCAAGGTAACATAATAATCATGAGCTGACATTATGTGCCACTATCACAAGCATGGCACAAATGTAATTGAATTCTCAGTTCTCCCAGAGGAGGTTGAATGTGGGGAGGAGCAAGAGGTGCAGACTCTTCAGAACATTCTCCACTGACTGAAGCCACTGTCCACACCAGCAAGACTCTCTCTACACAGAACCATGTGGACATTAGAGACCAGGGGCCTCATGTACAAAGCATGCGTACGCACAAAAAAGTGGCGTACGTCCTTTCCCACGCTCACGTTCAAATGTATCAAACGTGAAACAATCGTAGAAATGTGCGTGCCCCACGCCAATTTCATAGCTGTCGTACGCACGTTTCTACAGCTATTGTTCCTTTGGCGACACTTAGAGGTGACGCTGAGAAACTGTTAATAATGTGAAAACAAGTAGTCATCAGAGTGATGTGCACATCAGAGACACACTTATGAACTATTAACACACGCAGGTGTTTGCAATTATATAAGTGGATATAAAAGCATGCGCAATGTGATTAAGAAAATGATATTAACAAAGACAGCGTTAGCGTTGTTAGAGGACCTTGCAACGGACCGCCGTGAGCGATTTAAGGAACGCAAGGATTTACTTGCAAACCATGATAATTGGCTCATAAGCCGATTTCGGTTACCAAGGCCAGTGTTACTGGAGTTACTGCAGAGCTGCGGCCGGCCCGAGAGCGCAACGGGGGCCGGCGGGCCGGCTGCCTGACTGCGCTGGGGTTCCCGGCAACAGGGGCATTCCAGCGGGAGCTGGCCGATCGGTCAGGAGTGTGCCAGTTAACCCTGAGCCGAGCCATGCCAGCTGTGTGGGACGGAATCATCCGAATGTCTTCCTGGTACATCAGATTCCCATACAGTGCTGTTGAACAGGCCGACATTAAAGCACAGTTTGCAGCGAGAGCCGGTTTCCCTAATGTAATCGGAGCTATTGACTGCACACACATTGCTATAAAAGCGCCATCACAGGATGATTTTTTTTATGTTAGTAGGAAACATTTTCATTCCATCAATGTTCAAATCATATGTGATGCGCGAATGCAGCTAACTAACATCGTGGCAAGGTGGCCTGGTTCAACGCACGACTCATTCATTATGACTAACAGCATTGCTGAGAACAGGCTGGAGGCTGGCACGGTGCGCGATGGGTGGCTTCTATTCGTTTAATTGTCCCGTATGTAACGCTGGATTACATACGAAACAATTAAACGAATAAACTCTTTACTTACCCAGAAGCCGTGCCAGTGTGCCAGTGCATATTTGGGCATGTGCGCATTCAAATATCATGTTTTTGGTTTTCTTTATTTTCTGCTGGTGAAATTAGAGCTGCAGAGCTTTCTAACAAGCCCCTGATTGTCTCCCTGTGTTCAGTATTCTTGTCAGTAAAAGCGGGCGTAAAATGTCAGCCGCAGCGCCACACCTGTCCACACCTGTGTGTGCGCTGCTCGGATCCCACGGCATTTACAGCCTCACACACACGCTCCCACTCACGTCTTTTTTTGGTCATATTTATCCCTGTTGACAGGGAACCAAACAGAATCTCCACTTCATTCACTAGAATCTTTAGCTTAGACTCTGTGAAATTCATTTTCTTTCCTTTGTTCATCGCGTTATCTGATCGGACAAAGAGGTGAATCTCAGGTCCGGGGCCTATTTAAATAGATTTGCATATGTAAATGGGGGCGTGGACAGGGAGGAGTTGCACGTGCGCTCAATTCCACGTTGATTGGCATGTACAAAAGAAACGTGCTTGGATCCATGCGAACGCACACTTTGATACATCTGAATATTTTTGTGCGTACGACAGTTTCCGGGTTCTGGCGTACGCCAAGTTTTAGTAGGAAATCCACGCAAGTATTCGTACATGAGGCCCCAGATTATGTCTATCAACACTCCTCACAGCTTTGAGATGAGATGTAGAGTTAGACTGCCACGCTTATTAAAGCAGTAAGAAGCTTAAGGAGATGCAATGAACTTAAGTGACATAAAGTTATTTAGCCTCTTGAGGGTGTGACAAACAGCAGCAGACTGAACCAAATATTGGCAAAGTATTTGGAATCTCGTATGTTGGTAACCAAAGGCCGAATTCAATAAGACTAAAAACTGTTTTTACCCACAAGGCAAGGGCAGATTTTTTTTCTTTGTTTTCAGCACAAAATTACTTTAAGCCTGACATTTATAGACAATTCTGCTTCTGGTTAGTTTACTAGCTGGTGATTTATAGAAAGATTGTTCTTCTTTGTTGTTGTGAGATTTTACACACAACATCACTCATCTACACAAAAATGAGAAGAGGCGTTTTTTTATTTTATTTATTTTTTATCCTTAACAGTAAAGTGAGTGGGTTAGAATTATTTTCCTACTTTGTCCTGGCAGTAACACTGTGTATGACGGCACTATGGTACTTCTGACATTCACCCCTCTCATGTCTTGACGTATATCCTAAGTGACCTTTTGGATGAGTAATTCATTGTGGCCACACAGCAATTCAAATTGTTGGGGCATAGTGAAGAATGATTGAAAAAGCAAATCAAATAGAATCTGTATCCACACACAGACACACACACACACACACACACACACACACACACAGTGCTTTGGCAGCACATCATCTTCTGTTCACTTGTTGAACACACACTTGCAGAAGTGCTAAAATTATGTGTGTGCATAAAAATAACTGCTGATAAGTAGGGTTAGGAGATATGACAATATATACATGGAGATGAAATAAACCTGAACTGAACATGATTTTCAATTTCCTTTCTAACTTGTTACTGCTTATCTGATGATGAGCCTGGATCAAACCAGTGCCTCAAGAGTGGATATATATAGGAGTGGAGTATTATTGCTTTGCCCTTTATAATACTGAGCAAATTCTACATTTTAGGAAATGCTCTGTCAAAGGTTTAGCTTTCTAGGTACCTGGGCTGAGAGACTAGGGGAAAAAAAAATTACGAGACGGTTTTGCAGCATTGTGCTGTAAATAAAAAGCTGATCTGCACTGTTGTGATACATTTCAGATGAGCTGAAATTGATTTGGTAAGAAATACCACCATACCAAAGAACTGTGCTTCTCCACCCAGAATGACGTGTATCTTGATAGTCATCCAATGTATGATTAATAAAGATTTAGGTGATTTCTTGACCTTTCATGTTGATCCAGCTTCATCACCAGATAGTTTGAAAACTACCAGCCTGTAGTCACGGTCCTGAGAAGGAGTCCTTGTGTCTTTATCAAACCCTGAATCTTTCCAGTTGAAATGACACAAGAAATGTCCTTTAATCAAAATCTCATGTTGGACACAAACTGAAAGGTGCAGATGAATGCTCCTGTGTATCTACACTGGCCTAATACTGATTAGTATGGACTGGGTATGGTCGGTACCCACTTTTTTAAAACCAACCACGCTCAACCCGATCAGTAGTCCTGACACTATAATTTTTGCATTATTTCCTACATTACTGACAGTTGTTGGGCATGTGGTAAGGGAGGTTTGGTTATTAGTAAAATAAAGATATTTAATAATATAAATTATTAATATTGCACAATTATAAGTAATTGCCAGCAGTACTATGCCTCACACAGGACACGGTGTAAGAAGGAGAGGTTCCACAGGTCCTTCATCCCTGCTGCTCTCAGGCTCTACAACACCTGCACCACCTGATTGTTGTAGTCTCTATCTATCTATCTATCTATCTATCTATCTATCTATCTATCTAATCATTGGAGTTAAGCATAGAAGAGGTTGGCAGCAGTCACTCTTGTACAGCATTAAACAGATGGACATGTATATACACAAGCATTTATTATTAAGGTAATAAAAGCATTTATACACAATGTGGTCTAATCTTCATGTACTAACCTAAAGAACAAAGACGTGGTGCATGTGTATGGAACAAAGCATGGATGTGTGCATGTTGGGGTGTGCACTAGAAGAAATATGTGTATCTCTGATCTACGCACATGAAACACGTGAGAGACAAAGACACATATGGAGTGGAAGCTTCAAGTTTCCTCTTGGTCTGTGTGGCTGTGTTTAAGGTCCAAACACAAAGTCTATGTGTGTGATCTTAACAGTTAGTTAGTTGTATGCCTATATCGGTGTGAAACAAACCTAACTAACATAAACTTTAGCTGTATCACAGAACCTGAGTATACTGACCTCGAGCTAACCACATAAACAATCACAATAACAAGAAACCTTGGATCGATAACTAAACACACACATGAACAAAAGCTGAACAGCCCTGCTTAGCTGTGTTAAGCTATGTAAAGCTATATGCCCAGTTTGTCATCAGTCTGTATATGAAGAGATTTGCAGGGTTTTGTGGTTTGTTAGCTGGCGATCCTGTGAGCCGGGCTGGAGAAAGGTCCGATCCGTAGAAGTGTCCTTGTGCAGTGTTCGTCATCAGAGGAAACTGGTCGCTCTGTTTGTTCTCTTAAGTTAACAGCTCAACAACAAAAAGTCAACAAGTCCATTTAATCCACACAATGATTGGAATTCACATGTGGACCCTTTGGTCCCAACACAGTTGACTTGCCAGGCGTTACGCATCACACCAACTGGAAACCCGAACCCGTTCTAGTAAACCTGCAGTGTCACAAAAACAGGCCAAACCTGAACCAAAACATGATCTATACTGGAATCCGTTAAGATCGGATTGGGTGGCAGAACTCTTCTCCTCAGAGAATGAACATAGAACATCAAACAGACTCCAAAGCCTTTCTTTTAGCACCACCCTCAGGGCAAAACTGACATTCCTAGCTCCGCTACTGGTAACAGCAAAATCCACCATATGGATGGTGGACTTATTTTTGTCCATACTTATTATGATATATTGTAGCTGGAAAGTAATCTGCTGCAGCTATGAGTGTCAGATTTATGGATTTTAAGAAGGCTCGTGGTGCTGTGAAAAATAACAGGCTAAGTATAATCGGCTAGAACACGAAAAGACTAAAATTAAAAAATTCCAGAAAAAAAGAAAATTCAAACCAGGCTTGTGAAGCAAGTATGATGCACAGTGACAGCTCTTTTTGGGCAAGGTGACAGATAACTGAATGTGCCATCTGGTACATAAGAGAGAGACAGAGATATCAATAGAGAGACAAAGGGGGACAGAAGAAGAGACATGGAGACAGAGCAAACACAGAGACAGATAGCTACAACAGTGTTTAGCTGCTGATTCTATTCTCTATCACAGAGCTGCTGTCAGCCCACAGGATCAACTGAGCAGCGACGGCGTCCTGTGCTTCACTTCATCTAAATAAAATGACAGTACAACTGCACTCCAGAGTCCCATCCCTTCTCTTTACATCGATAAACAGCCGATGACTATAGCTTCACTGTCATGCACTATCTGCATCTGATAAAGCAGTGGACTTCCTCGTCTGGCAGTAGAGGCCGAAGAAATGAATTGCTTTTTAGCAGTCATGCTGCAAGAAGCTGTTTGCAGAACTTCACTGTTATTGCACTTTTAATCAAGTATATTGTGACAGAAGTATTTTACTTGATTGCAATGTAATTCATATCCACTGTTATGTCCACTTATTACAAGTGGCTTCCTGAAAGTTATGCTTGGATTCAAAAGTGTACTTACTTTTAGAAGGACGGTGAGTCCTAAGAGTTGTGATGACTTCTCAAATGACTATTTATGCCTGAAGTACAGAGAAAGGTCTCATTTCCTGGACAGTTAGACCTCATGCAGAAATCACTACTTCCTTGATTCAACTATTGTTATCCACATTACAAGATGAATAAAGCATAATATTTAAAGTAGACTATACTTTACAATTAGTGACATTCATGGTAGGTAGGTCAGAGAATGGATAAATGGATTGGCCAGAAAGTTCTTCTGATTGTCTTACTGGCAGTTATTGTTTATTTTAACAATGTTTCCAGCTGTAAACAAGACAGTTTTGTCCTTCATGTCAGAATCGTGAATCTGATGACTTTGGACATAATTGAGACTCTGCTTGAACGATCATGATCACTTATGCTTTAACTTGGATGTTAAAGTTGTGAAATAAAATTACTTGCTACTTTAGTTTATTTTAAGATGACCTTGTTGGCCTTTTGCTTTTATCTGACAGCCAGCAGAGAGAGAATCGATCTGTGCAGTGTTGTGGTGTGTGTGTCTTAAGGATTTGGCTACTTGGGTGCAAAGACAGAAACGTAGATCAGCAGACATACATCAGATCAAGCCTCAGATGATCACACTGCAAATGTGATCTGAAAAGCATTCTGCATCAAAAAAAAAAAGAGAATCAGGTACAGTCACACTTTAAAAGAATGTTCATTTCAACATTTTAGATATAATTCAGTTCACCACTTCTTGTGACTTGCAAAACAATGACAGTGTCCCACCAAGGCCACAGCATATGATTTAAATAATTTTCATACTAATCAAATCATTCATGGAACCCTCCTGCACTGCATCTGCATTCATTATGTCTCTCCACGCATTTAATCAGCTTTTCCTTTTAATTTGTCACCCATCTGTATATTTTCTTTAGAAAGCAGTCATTTAAAGTAAAAAATGGACAGATGCCACATGCCTCTCTTTGCAAAATCATCATTCAATGTTATCTAGAAGTGCAGCTTTAACACTGATGCATTGAACTGTGAATATTCCAAACTAAATGAGACTGTGAGCAGCTGGCTATGTGTCCTTGCTTTTTCACAATGTAGAGAGAAAAGGGCTTCACCTGCTCTATTGCCTCTTAAATAGTCTTTATGACCAAATAAACGTGTTAAATCTGGGCTATAAAACACTTAACAGTAGTAAGGTATGAGGGAAACAAATACTGGATGATTATTCACTGCAAAGAAAAAACACCTCAAAGAAAAATGTTCTCATTTGCTGGGTGTGATATGGAAAATATAAATGGTGGCGGTGCTGCTGCTCTCACAATAACCCTTATGATCACATGCAAATTAAAAACAAACCTATTTATATTTTGCTGCTGGGACTCTGCTGTGGAACTGCACGTTTCATTTCTCCCCTCAGGCACGATGGGAAAGTATAGTGAAGTTCTTTTTATTAGACGTGGTTATTAGTATATTCATATCAAACTCTCCAGTTATTGATATTCATTTGCTACAGACTCTCTTGTTACAAATTCTAAATGTCACAGTGAAATTTAAAAGCCTGAAAGGCATGTTCATTATTTTCTTAAGTGTTGTGGTTCATTGGTTTGGAGATTCTGGCTCCTGGGGGCTGTAGAGCCCACTGATATTTGTTCAAACTTATCTCTCAGATGTTTAATTAAAGTTATTAGGAGCCACAGGTGAATCAGTTCATTAGCAGTGAATTGTGTGTTCAGATTCCTGCAGTAATGCAGGAGTGTCAGAACAATGTCAGTTACACAGTACTGAAAGATAAATGGATCCAGCATCACACTGCTTTTTTAAAATTTATTTCATTACTATTTTATTACCCATTAGAGGTGAAGGTGAACTAGGTGCCCATCAACTTTGAAATCAAACATTTCTACTACTTACTGATGATTCCATTTTACAAGAACATTGTTTTACCTTGAACCACTGTTTATGTGCAACAGGCTAAAAGAAGTTGTAAAAAGACAAAGATATCAGTAATATGTAAAATGTACAGTCACCATAACATACTGCTTGTACCAAAACAAGTGTGTATGTTATGATGAGGCTGCCTCCTAGTTTCCAGTGTTTTCCTTTGTTTAGGTGAGAATGAAGTCTATTTCGCTTAGGAAAGTTTCTAACTGAGTAAAATGACACGGGAGTATTAATGTGGCCATCAAGAGCTGTTTGAATTCCTTAAATGTTAAATAAAAGTATGTCAGTGCTTCCTTTCTCATCTTCTTTAGAGGATACACAGAGAGAGAGTGTGTGAATATGGACAGACATAATTATGTGATATAAAAACTTTGATCATGAAGTCGTCGCTACCATAACACACGCTACGCGCTGTGCGAAAGGCAGCTGGAGGGGGCACCAAAATGGCCCAGTTTGGTGAAGACCAGAGCAGCCCACAACAAGTTTTTCCTCACTCGAACCGAGGGTTTAAGGACAGAGGGTGTCGCTCCCTGTACAGATTGTAAAGCCCTCCGAGGCAAATATACTTTGTGACTTTGGGCTATACAAATAAAATTGATTTGATTTGATTTGATTTAAAGAAAGAAGAAACAAAGGCATGTGGGGAAAATATTATTATTTAATAAGGTAAAACTTTATAATGAGTGCACACTATCAATCATTAGTTAAGCATTAACATGTACTGAATGCATCATTTATAATGCATGAATACTCATTAGTATGCATTTTATAAACACTGTTACAAATTTTTATACAGTCACAATATGTTTGGAAGTTGCAATAAATATCAATGCAATATGTTCTATATCCCTTTGTGTTGTGTCTCTCCTTGGTCTGTTAAGATAACTGAAACTTTTGTGAGTCTTGTGGCATTGCCAGCCTTTACATCTCATTTGTAAATGCTTTATAAGACATAGATAGTGCCCACTTTAGATGAGCTCACACAAAATACTTCATTAACGAGTAGTAAGTGCTTTGTAACTGCCTGAATTCATGAATTCCTGCATTCATAACTGTTTATAGGTCATCCATTGGAAATGGAATTTGTGAGTTTTCATAAAACATCTACCAACACACTCACTAAACATTAGTACAGAAGAGTAAAACATTTATAACTGTAATTATAAACCATATACTAATGAGTATTTATGTCAGAAACATTAAACGTTATAAATGATGAATTCAGTATTTACAAATCCATAACTACTGTGCAGTGATGGGTAAATATTTTGTAACTGTGTTTATAAACTGCATACTAATGAGTATTAATGTGTTATAAATGATGAATTCTATATATATTAATGCTTAACTAATCTGTGTGTGTGTGCTCATTATAACTGTTATTTATTGTATTGTTATTGTAATTATCTGTGTTATTTAAAAATGTCTCTCTCTTCATCTCCTGCAGTTCTCTGCATTAGTTCTGTTGTTGACTGTGGAGCTGCAATCACACACAGAGGTGTTCAAGTTTGTGCTGAAAAAGATGTTTTAAAATGTTGTTAATAACTACATAGCCTATAAGTTAGCCTGACCATTCAAATAAAAATATCAAACATGAATATCACACTGCATTCAGTGTGACGTCAAACAGCACCCTACACAACATCATGTAAATTACTGCTGCTTATGAAGCATCCATCTTTTGCCATAACTTGCCAATATGGTAATAACTGAGTGGACAGGAGGGTGAGCATGAGCACCCATTCTCAATGTGACAAACACTTTGTTTCATATTTGTGAATGGACCGGTGACAACATTCCTTTGTCATTTCAAATCTGATGTTGATAATGAAGTCATATTTTTCACCATGTTGTCCATGTTTATATATCCTGTGGGAAACAACAAGGTAAGAACGCACAGGGAGAAGTATTAACAATTATTATAAGATGCTTTTTTTGTAGTCCATCTTCTGAACTTTGTAGTTTCACCACTGACCACATCAATAACATGGTGTAGTGTACAGTAAGTGCAGTCAGATTCTCTGAGCACCACAGATGTCTTTTCCCAAGTCCATATAAACTCTCCTTTACATCTTCACATCCTTGACATAACATGTCATGAGGTCAAGAAAAAATGTTCAAGGACTTAAGCAGGGGTGCAGTCGAATAAGACTGTGCTTGTGCTCTCTCACATTACCATCATCGTCATCACCACCACCATTATCAATCCACCTAGTGCAAAACCCATGCTCAACCTCACAGTCTCTGTCATATCATTCAGTGTCTCTCGTGGTAACAGCTATGACAAACTTTGAGCATCTTTTTCAAAACTCATATTTTGTGCCTTTCTAACCTCGATCCCCCTGTGCCTCTGGATATTTCCCTGCTACTGACCAGCAATGTCCAATCTCATCTTGTCTGCGTTTTTAGCTAAATCTTCACCTTCTGCTGCACATTCACCACTGTTACCAAATAACAGACTTACAAATCTACAGATTTAATAACACAATTTGTCTCTTGCATTTGCAAGTCCACTAAACAACCTCAACAGTTTACTGTACTGACCTTATGATAACTTTTCATTTGTAACAGTTACTATTTGCAGTGATGAAAGAAGACATGTTTGCTGTGCATTCTAGCAGCAAAAAAAAAAAAAAATGGACCAACAAATATACTCATATTTTTCTTTTCCAAAAGTCTTTAGTGGCAAAACATCAGAGCCAAGTCTTTTAACATTTCTAAATATTTATCTTGGAGACAAATGTTCATCCACTTTTTTCATGGGGTGACAAGAGTAAAATAGTATACAGTGTAGGTCAGATACAGGTTGTCACTTACGATAGTCAAAAATCTGCCATCTTACCTCATCGTACACACTGTCATTCCGCTCAAAGTCCCCTGCCTTTCTGGGAAGCACATGGACATGGACATGCTGTGAGCAAACAAACAAGATAAGACAATGGTTAGATGTGGTGCTCTGTCTAGAGAAACAGGTACTTTTTCACCTGGGAGTTGTCTGACAGACTGATGTGGCAGAGACAGTTTCCAGAGAGTCTTCATTACTTCACAGTACGTTGGAGAAGCCAGAGCGCAGCGTTACTGCTGTGCCACAAATCACAGAAGGGTGACCGTGCATTTCAACAAGCTTGCTACCTGCACACCGCAGAGACTCCTTATTTTTATGCTTTTAAGGATTTAATTGACTTTTTCCAGCCCCCCTTCTGGTGTCAACCCCCCTTGCTGTCATAAACTTGGCCTTCTGTATGGTTAACTTTGATTTCTTCTCTGCATGCATGATATAGTAATGTCCCTAAGAAACTGCTACCACAAACCAAACCACATACTGAGCAAAAAACAAACAGCAAACACTCACCAAAGCAGAAACAACAAACTGTTTCCCGTTTTACCTCAGTACGTAATAAAGTCTTAACATGTGTGGTTATACAAGTACATTATTTAGATTTATATTTATATGTATTTTTTATTTTTATTTTTTACAGGTGATTGACAAAGAAAGAAAGAATATCAAATCAAAAATATGTTCTGGTCTGCCAGCTGGTCCAAAGGTGAGGTGGAGTTTTCATACTAGTGGCTCAAAGACGAGGAAATCACATCCCTGCTTTGTGGACGTGAGCTGAGCTTCTTTACAGCAACTCTTTTATATACAGTGAGCTTGAACAGAGGAAAACCTTATTGTCTCCTCCCAAGACAAACAAGAGCTTCTGTCGTTCCAGCACAAGCCCCAGAACCACATGTGCTCTTGTTCAAGTTACAGCCTCTTTGCTCCAAGAGCAAAGGAGGAAGTCAAGTTACATCATATAGAGTAACAAAGTCTGTGTACAGCAGACTTAGTTAATAACTACAGACTCATTTTTGTTACCATGACTCAATGAGGCTGAGACAGTTGCATGTTTAGAGAGTTATTCAAGTCCATCAGCTGTCTGCACTGAGGACATGCACAAGGTCCGGCAGCTGCTTTGCTAACACAGTCAGACACTGGACTTTGAAAAAAGGGTTCAGGACAAGCAGTCCTGGATCATTTGAATATGCTGTTTTATGAGGTTGGAGTTTATGGTCACTCTGATCACAGTACAATTCTTTGTTATACTGCCATCAAATTTAGACTATCAGAAAATGAAGGTGATTTATTGTCATTGGGTTATGTTATGTTAAGTTATGATAACTTAGATTTAGAAGATTATTTTGAGAATGAAAACATCAAGATTTCCTTCTTTTAGTCTCCAATGGCGACAGAATGAGACACACTAGATCGCTGCTCCCTACATGTAACTGTTCAAGGAGACCAGATGGTGGTAGGTGATGGAGTTCAAGAATTTAAGTGTGTAATTTACCCTTTAAGTAGAACAGTATGTTGCGAAGGGTAACACTGATGTTGGTCCCACTCTGTGCTACGATCAGGGATATGTCTGTTAGCTACAGATGGCTCAGTGTTGCTCTTTAGTCAGTCTATTGTCCTGGGGTTTTTATTCATTTTTCATGACTGCACTGTGATAAACTGTGGAGGCAGGCTGAATGAATGTTTATAAATGCTACAAACAAGATAGCATGTTTAGAGGCGCCTGCTTTCTTAGTATGCATTTTCTATTTAATGAGGTCATTTACATAATGTCTGCATTATTAAATTTGCCTACCTTGGGGAAACTCCTGAATCAGAAAAAAATAACACGTTGTGGCGGGAGAGCTATTTAACATGGAGGCTGTGTGAACGAGACGGTGTCTGCTGGACTGTGTGTGTGTGTGGAAGGTTGTATGGGTGTTATGGGAAATTAGAGTAGCCTGACACAGCAGTGTGTGTATGTTTGCGCCAGAAAATAGATTTTCTATTTAAACAGAAAATAGACATTAATGTCCCTAGATGACTCTAAAATAACAGTCTTTAAATCATGTAGATGCTAAACATGATACTTCAGAATCTTTAAAAACATAGTGTAACTTCAAGTTCACATATTAAATAAACACACTTGGTCTGCTCCTGGAACTAATGTGATTTGAAATGATTCCATTACAGCATTGTAATGATGATGATGGGGTGATGATACATTTTGTGGCAGCAAAACTTAAACCAGACTGAATTTTTCTGCTGGATGACCTTGCAATGACATTCAAGTGGAAGATTTATTATTTGGTTCAGATCGATTGCCAGCAGCCTCTTGAGGTTGAGGGTGTTACTCCTCTGTGGAGCATAATTGTGTTTAGTAATTTTCATGCCAGCCTGCGTACTTGAAATCAGTTCTTGGATTCAAAAGCATATTTTGGCCTGATGGTGCCAGATAATGGTGAATGAAAATCTCACTGAAATGAGTCTGACTGTGTGGACATTCAGACTGAAAGAAAGAAAACTCTACAAACTAAACTCAGGGTGGGCTGTGTTGATGGATGTCTGTAATGATACTGAAATAATTTGTTGTTTATTTAAATGCTGAACATAACCTCTGTTTGTGTTAACCTAACAAGGGCCTAGACCATGTGACTATGAAGTGTAAATAATGAGAGTATGAACAGGTCAACGACGTGTTTAATTTATCTCCATCAACAATTAATGTTGGTTTCTTTTAAAGAAGACCAGTATTGTTCCCTCATCTTAACCAAGCAGGTTTAGTGTCAAAATCTAAGAAAATCTAAAGCATAGAGTTAGCAAAAAGCTGATATGGATATTTTTTTGCAATGGCCAATACCAGCACAGACAACAAATGATGTAATCCTGTGGATAGATGTCATATCAGAAAATATGGGTGTTTTCAACAGAGTATTCCTCAGATAGTCCTGTTCATTTGGACAGGTGTTGAAGCTCATCTGAACTCTTGTTCTCTGAACCAAACATGCAAACTCTGGTCTGCTTGAAAACGTGGGTCTCAGTCTGCTTGCAAGTGAACCCTGGTGCAATTCACTTACAGTGGGAAAGCAAACAGACGATCCAGCAAACCAAAGATCAGAGAGCCAATCGATGAGCTGGGTTTTCTTTTCCTGGTGCTTTTTTTCTTCCTGTTCAGTGCTTGTTTTGGGCAATACCGCATGACATTGTCCAGGAAGTTTGGTCCGCTTTCAAAAGTGCACTGTGAAAGTGAACCAAACCAAATGAAGGTGTGACATTTTCAGGCATTCCTCGTCCAATCGAACCGAGTCCCCCAGACTATCCTGGTGTGAAAGCAACTTTGTGTGGTTTAGAAAGGCAATGATGAATGACATATTTTGTCATTGACTAGAGTTTGGAAGAGGAAGAGCAAATGTTTAAAGCCATTACAATCAAAATGGTATCCCCCAAGTAGCATGATTGGGTACAGAAATTGTCATGGTAATTAATTTTCTATTTCGTGGATACATTTTGGTCTGATGATGGCAGATGAACGTGTTACAAATATGTCACTGAAATCTCTCATATAGATAGTGTCACTGGGTGCCTGCAGTGGTAAAACAACATAGAAAGAAGAAAACAGTGATTTCAGTGTAACTCACTCCTCTGTACTAGAGCAGCAGTACTTTCCTCAGATTTGTCCTTGACAAAGAGTCACAGTGTCTTTCCTCTCTTATTGGTGTTGCCTGATTGAACACTCTGCAGATGTTGAGGTCATGGTTCACTGTTAGTTCCTTTGCGGCGTCCTTTAGTCGGGCTTTGGGTGAGCACCTCCCCAGGCTGTATGTCTCGTCGATAATTAGTCAATCATCCAGTGCTTGAAGATCATGTGCACTCAAATAGAACGCCCTTCATGCAAAGCTGCATGTTAACCTCCCATCAACTGCACTCATAGAGTAAGTTAGTCTTAGAGAGTCTGTATATTTCCTTTATGTGTGTTGTCTGCATGAAGCTGTGGTGCAGTGACTCCACCTATTGTTTGCCGTTTACATTACCCTGGCTACTCACTCACCTGGTTCCCATTTCCATAATCAGTGGCACCTGTATGCATTTTGCACACACTTTTTTAATGCTTTAATGAATTGATGTCATTTTGAATTTTAGTTGAACAACTGAGGCAGCACAACAGGCATACAGTCATTAAGATTCTCCTAACAAGGTCTGACTCCACTGCCAGTCCTGAGCACTCTACAGTATTCTATGAAATATAATCCTACAAGCACCACTGTCCCTAATCAGCCCAACACTATATACCCATCCATTTCCAGCATTCCAGCTTTGCTTCTGCTGGCCTGGTCCTACCTGCTTGAACCTGTGCCAATTTTTCTGGTTGGTTGTCAGGATTTCTCATCTGCTCTCCTTCCTGTTTAAGTTTCCCTTTGCTGACTGGTTTTGGTTTTTGGTTTCCACCCATGCCTGTTTTGGATTAAACCTAACAGAAACTTTTAGACTACTTAGACTTTTTTTCCATATTGTGCTACCAAATCAATTCAATAGACTGGTGGAATCTAGTCTGATAGGCAGACAAATACACTGCTCAAAAAAATGTAAAGGAACACTTTTTTAATCAGAGTATAGCATCAAGTCAATTCAACTTCTGGGATATTGATCCGGTCAGGTAAGTAGCTGGGGTTGTTAATCATTTTCATCTGTTTTGGTGTTAATGAAATTAACAACAGGTACACTAGAGGGGCAACAATGAGACGACCCTGAAAATAGGACTGATTTTACAGGTGGAGGCTGCTGACATTTCTTCCCTGCTCATCTTTTCTGACCAATTACTCATTAGTTTGGCTAGGGTCAGTGTCACTACTGGTAGCATGAAGGAATTGATACCATTGACTATGCTCGACTGACCTAAATCCAATCGAACACCTCTTGGACATTATGTTTTGGTCCATCTGATGCCGCCTGGTTGCACCTCAGACTGTCCAGGAGCTGAGTGATGCCCGAGTCCAGATCTGGGAGGAGATCCCCCAGAACACCATCCGTCGTCTCATTGGGAGGATGCCCCGACGTTTTCAGGCATGCATACAAGCACGTGGAGGCCATACAAACTACTACCATTACCATACCAATACCATTATGAGTTGCTACAAAGACATTTTTGGCAAAATGGACTAGCCTGCCACATAATTTTTTCGCTTTGATTGTGGGGATGTCTTTGAATTCAGCCCTCTGTAGGTTGATAGTTTTCATTTCCATTAATGATGTGGCATCCTTTCGTTCTTAACATACAGTGATCCCTCGCTATATCGCGGTTCACTTTTCGCGGACTCGCTATTTTGCGGATTTTTATCAGTGTAATTTTGCATGCTTTTTTTTCACAGCGTACTGTACAGTATGAACGCGCATTGTGTTCTGCGTCCTAAACTGGCTAAGGGAGAACCGCACATGTGTTCTGCGTCCTGTTTAAGGGGGTACTGTACAAAATGCGTGTAAAAAGGTGTATAAAAGTGTGTGGTTAGGGGTTTTACGGCCTTAAAACATGGATAATAATTGTAAAACTTACTTCGCGGATTTCGTTTATTGCGGGCTATTTTTGGAACGTATCCCCCGCGATAAACGAGGGTTCACTGTATTACCCAGTCCATATTAGGAAAGATATCCAGTGTGATTTCTTTTCTTGTTGAGATCTGATGTGTTTTCAAAGTGTTCCTTTAATTTTTTAAGCAGTGTATATTTTGCCATAAGCAGATGTGGTCCCAATTACTGGAATAGAAAGATGCTCTGCTTGATCAAAGGAGAGAGCTGTAATTAGCTATATGAAGAGAGAAATACTTCTCACAGTGCCCACATTATCTGGAAGCATAGTAATCTTCAGAGAATTCACATGGGAATCTCATCCATCTTGTTTAAACAGGTTCAAGTTTCACGTGTTTTTTGGAAAATTTTCTTTTCAATTATGTTGTGATATTTTTAGAATGAGAAAGCTGCTGAAGAGATTTGTATCCATAGCAGGAAGAGCATGACTGGTTTCATAACTTGGATACAACAGAGATTACACATATGTATTGGATATATAAGTATGATACAGTGGTGAGCTTTAACTGTAACATATTTTTCATGAAGCTGAAATGGATTGAAATCATAGGTTCTGAATGAATAAATGAATACATGAATACAAAGGCTAGACAATGTAGTTTTTACAACTGCTGTCCAACACAAGCCTGGAGGTGCCAGACTAATTTGCACACACTATGATAATAATATTTGAGTTGTCTTTGTTCTCTTTTCTAACAAGAAGAAAATGGCGGCCAGTCACAAATTACAGCAAAACAGTACACTCAAATGTGTTTCTGAAAACATTTGAAAGCAGTAACACAATCCTGATTCATGTTTGGGTTTTGTGATCCAACTGTGTGAGGCCACATGTGCTGGATGGACATGTCACGTGTGACTTTTTAAATCTGCATGTGTCAATCATCAAATAAAAGCCACCCCATATTACCGCATAATTCAATTTGAATAGAAGGGTGCACAGACATCTGCCAGAGTAAATGAAGCATGAGTGTGCAGAATCATCTGGTTCCAAGGCTAGTCCAACACAATTAACCACTCAAAACAAAGAAAACAATTGGGCTTTTGAAGAAACGGAATGGTTAGTGAGATGTTATTTGACTTTCCATTATAGGCAGAAAAAAATAATAATTTTGCCCTTAAATCCTCCATGCTATTTAATTAGAATAATAACAATTCCAGCAGCATGTGTGAACCACAAAAGCGGCCAAGGCTGTTTAAGCATCACATCAGTCTGTGTGGCAAAAAGCTGAAATACTTGTGTTGTGTAACCCTCCAAACACTTATCAGGTACAAACATAACATACAAAATATAACCCTCAGGATGTGCAGCACAACCAGGAAGCTCTAAAAATAGCTACACACCTCAATACCACAGTAATAACTCCACAAACACCAAACACACCATGCAGTTTTCATTACTCAGTATTAGTCATGAAAACCAACACTCAGTCTTCTCCATCCACCTGTCTGTTTGCTTTCTGTCTCCTTAAATAGATTGTAATGAAGCCCTGCTTCCTTCTGTACTCAGTGGGAAGAAGCTGGAAACAGAGAAGGGCTTTGAACTATTGCCCAGACAGCAAATGAACACAGATATTTTATGTATATGTTGGAAACAGAATCTAGCTTGTTAGAGTTTAAAATACATATACAGTATATGTGTGCAAAAAGTTCTAACAGTTTATTTGTCTATATTATTTACTACATAGCAGAACAACACTGAGGACATCAAAACTATGAAATAACACATATGGAATTATGTGGTAAACAAAGTAAAATATATTTGAAAGTTTAGATTAGTAAAGTAGCTCCCAAAATATGTCAAAATAAGAAAAATGTGTAAGAAAAGACAGAGACTGTGGTTACACTAAGTTAACAGTAATTAGGGTTAGGGAAAGATGAACCCTCATTAACCCTCAACATGCTGATGTTTAGCAGGTATAATGTTGACATATGACATTTGTTTCTAAAGCTGATAAATAAAACTTTAGAATTGGTGATCAGCCAGGGGATATCTAAAGTTATCAGAATACCTCCAGGGGGGTTGGGGGTGAGGGACCTGAATGTCTGTATAGAAATTCATCACATCCATCATCATGTACTGCAGATTTGTCCAATATCAACAAAATTACAAGACAGAGTTGAAAACATCTTTCTTACAATGTAGTGTTGACAGAATACACAGATAGACGAATAGCCTTTCAAAAACATGTTATAGAGCTGTCAACAATGGTTAAAGTTAAGAAACAGCAGTTTATCCTCCATCTACGGCATGAGTTGCCAGTTATAACTGTCAGCACATATTTTGGTTTTAGTCTCTATAGAAGCACAATAGCACCAAAACCAGCAACCTCACTGACAAGAATCCAGTAGCTTTCACTGCACAGAGCTGCTGAAATGACCACATTCATGATATGTTCTTTTTATTTTCTTATTAAACAATCAAGATAAAGAGCGTTCTTTTGTGTACTTTAGTGGCTGATAGGCACACATACCCAGACCTGCTGTGTCTGACTGCTTCCAATTCTTATTCTTGGCTAGGCCAGGTGAGGAGATTAGCACACCTGTAATCAGTTGAGAGAGCAAGGAAGACACACTGATGCTGGGCTGCACGAAAACATGCAGAGAAGCCTGCAAACGGCTGAACTAATTGTGTGTCCACAGTCAGTGTTGTGTCCATTGCTAATGCCACAGTATGTATCCACACCAAATCAGTTCTCACCGGTGAGTTAGATCTTAAAATGAAATCTGAGAATAATGTCTTGTATTCATATTATCTTTGTAGCTATGACACTGAGGGACTGAAAATGCAACAGCTGCATGAACAAGGAATAGGTTTAACCACCATTAAAGTATGCTAATCCTTTGTCAGATGCTTGGTTTGACTTCCATCACATCCTTCCTGTTTCTCTCTTACTCCACCTCTCACACAGCCTTCCCAATCATTGCTCAGAAAATACATTCCTGTGGGATTATTCAATATTGTGAATATTACATCTAATGATCTTTATCTATAAAAATCCATATATAACAGCCAGCCTTGCTTAGTAAACAAGCAGGATCTATGCATAGCCCTCCATGTGATAAATCACTATAATCACACTGCATTTTCCATGAGACAAAAAATAAAATCAAATTCCATCATTCACAACACAGAGATCTGTCTTGTGTCTATGCGACTGGAGGCAGTGAGTTTATAACAGTGCGTTTGCCTCTCTCTTATAGCCTACCTCGCTCTTATTCAATCAAAGGACCATTTTTATTGCTGGTGTGCAGACACCTGATTGCAATAACCCAGCTGATAGATGGTGGTGGGCTGCTACTGTAGCAGGTGTGCTATATGCACTAAGATAATCTGTTTTCATAAAAAGACCAGACAGGTCTCCACATCAAGAGTTGCTTTGTGTTAAAATTACTTGATAAAATATGCAGATTATTTCAGTGAGTTAAGGCTCAGTGGGAAACAACGACTCCTCTATTACTGCCTTGATTCACTGCTCCCCTGATGTGCTTTCCTGCAGTAAAACCCTCAACAAAAGGGTCCATAATAATATTTCAGAGCTACTGATATTCTAGTAATGCTAAAATATAACCTACCTGCTGGTGTGAATCTAACTGAACTCAAGCAAAAATGCATTACTCTTTGACCTTGTTTGTATTGCCAGATGAAAACCATTTAATCTCACAGAATCTGTAGATGAAAAATGGAGGTTGTTGTGGAAATGGAAAAATAAAGATTTTTAAAAAGATATTGTTCTCTTAGGGCACACAGTGAAGATTGCTTTTTTTTTAGAGAGAGAGAAGTGGAGGTAGAAAATGTTGTACCCAATAGTGGGGCTTTTGCATTTGGTACTAAATGAAGGATGAGTTAATGCATATTGGGGGGGGGGGGGGGGGAGATGGGGAATGACATGCGGGACAGGACGGATTTGAACCCTGGGCCAAGATCCTGTGGGACAGATCCAGACTGACAAGCTGGTGATGGCTAACCAACCAGACATCGTGTTGGTGGACAAACAACAGAAGACTGTGGTGATAGATGTAGCAATTCTGAGTGACGGCAATATCAGGAAGAAGGAACACAAGAAGCTTGACAGATACCAAGGGCTGAAAGAGGAACTACAGAAGATGTGGGGTGTAAAGGCAACAGTGGTGCCAGCGGTAATCAGAGCACTGGGAGCTGTGACCCACAGACAGGATGAGTGGCTAAAGCAGATTCCAGATACAACATCTGAGGTCTCTATGCAAGAAGTGTGCAGTCCTAGGAATAGCTAAGATACTCTGCAGAACTGCACGAAGACAGACTAACAAATATGATGACAAACAGTGGAGTGAAATAGGTGGGAGCATGTAAATGGTAATAGGACTGTACTTATATAGCCTTTCTAGTGTTCCGACCACTCAAAGCGCTTTACAGTACATATTCATTCACCCATTCACACACATTCATAAACTGATGGCACTGGCTGCCATGCAAAGAGCCAACTGTCAATCCGGCCATTCGCACACATTCACACACACCGATGGCGCAGCCTTCAGGAGCAATTCGGGTTTCAGTATCTTGCCCAAGGACACTTCGTGCAGACTGGAGGAGCTGGGGATCGAACCACCGATCATCTGATTAGTGGACGAGCTTGGTGTGACAGTCCAATAAGCTGTCTCTCTCCCAGAGAAATTAGAACAGCTATTGTTTCTTGCACCTCTCCACCAAAACAGAGTTTTAATTAAGTTAATCAATCAGTCCACTCTCTACTCTACTAGCTCCACTAAATTATGCAGATGCTCTTTATGCTAATTTTTACGAACATTAGGCTGTTTTCTGATTAAAATTAGACAATGCTAACATATTATGATGAGACACAGAAGAAAATGGACAACTCCAACTCTTCTCCTCCCAACTCTATAAAGATAAAGAACATTGCATAAAAACAGGAGTGAAAACCATCTCTGCATCCATCTAAGGATGCAGAGAATCCTATGAATGCTATGAATGCAGCCACACAGACCTTCTCTGCCAAGCATATTCCCCATACTGGCATTGAGAAAGAAACTGGATGACCTTTGCGCCTGCATGGGTGTCAAAAGAAAAATCTGGAATTAAAATGCCCTTTCTTTCACCAAATTTAAGTATATCCTGGAATGGTGACTGATTGATGTGACAGAAGAAATATTAATTATCCTGCTCCTGTGTGATAATCAAATACAGACCAAATTAATTTAAAATGAGTCATCATCACAGTGGTCTATGTCCCACATCAGGCGAGTGCAGAAGCAGCTCAGTCAGCTCTTTGCAAAGCTTTGAACTGCTCACAGATCAGTTACCCATGCTGCGCATTGTTGGTAAAGACTTCAATCAGGCTAACTTTAAAAAGATCATGTCTAACTTCCATCAACATACTGACTGCACTAAAAGAGGACTAAATATTCTGGATCACTGCTACATGCCATTCAAAAATGTCTAGCATCGTGCTAGCATTAGTATCCAGTGTGGGCTCCATACAAGGCTGTGCTGCTCTACCTCTACACTCAGACTAGCAATGCACGCATTAGCTTATACGTGGGAGCACTATAGAACTGTTACTAACATTAACACATTTGGTGAGAAATGGAAGGCATTTGCTCAACCAAAGCTACATCTCTAGCTTCCTTTTCTTTTTTCATATAATGCTTTGCCCAGTGGGGCACCTCCTACATGTTTATATCACGGTTGACATTCGACCTTAACAATGTGAGCTTTTTTACTGACATTGTTGGCTAATGAATCAATTATAGCCTTTTATATTTTCATGTCAGTATTGCTGTAAGCTTTTATTCCAGTCAAACTTAATCATTCTTTGACCTAAACATAACTTTGTTTAAGCTACAATAAACTCAAAATTGTATAAAACTCATATCTGCTCTCAAAGATTGCAATATAACCCCTTATCTGACTAAATGGCTTCATCTTAACTCTTCTTCAGATGCAGCGGAAATTCAGAATGAGTTAATATGACTTATTTCTCAGCCACGTTTCTGTTGCTTCCAAGTTCTGCATTGATACTTCACCTTTTTCCGTCCAATCCCATTCTAATCATATAAGTGAGTAGAGAACAAAGCAAAATAAGCACAGACACATATCTCTTGTGAAATAACCAAATCTATTGGCAGAAGAATTCTTTCTTCATGTCAGACCCCTTTGCTAATAGTGTGTTTTTTGCCAGGGATTTGATGCATATACTGTAAGTCACAACAAGCAAGACTCCTCAAAATAAATGTGATGTAAATTCATTGCTCTGATACCAAAAAGAGCAGAATAGTTCAGTGTATAAAGGGTGCAGTCGAGCTTTGAGGTGCAGTGACTGGTAATGATTCTGTCCCCTCACTTTAACCTATATATTATGGGCTTCTGTGAGTCCAGTCAGCCACTTGAATCATACCGCTTTCAACCAAACCAAAAATGATTTAAACCTTTTAGAAAAGATCTCTAAATTATTCAGTCGTGCCAAGAGTTTAGCACCACAAATGCAATGATTATTTAATAGTGTATAACTGTTGTGGAGGCCTCATGACATATTTAAAGGTGGTGAATTATTAAGTTCTCACCTTCACGGTTTGTCCGGCTTCAGGGCCGTCCTGGTGGGCACAGAAAAAGGTAATTAGAAAAGAGTTGGGAATTCAGAAATATTTACATTAATAATTCAGAGAGGGACTTTAATTTCAGATGAGCTACACTATCCTCACTTCTTTCCTCCAATAATAATAATAGTAAAATCAGGTTTTCCCCTGCTTTGTTTCATTGTTCCCTTCCAAAAGACAAAAGTATACTTGAAACACTTACATAAAACCTTCAATTAATAAAAAAATAAATAAAAAAGAATAATCACATGGTCACATTGTATCATGATCATGAGGCTCTCAGCAGCCCAGAAATCATCATTCAACTTGGTGAGCAGGTAGCTAAAATGAACCAATGGTGTTTCCTAATTGTTTTTGTTTTGTCCTATGGGATATTGTAGAAACATGGAGGCCCAACATGGCATTGGAAGAACCCTGTAGATATAAAAGCCTCATTCTAAGGGAACAATGACACAACAATTCCTATTTCCAGGCCATTATACACTATAATATATATTCCATTTTTACTATATTCGCTAATAGAGCTTCTTAAATCTTTACCAGTTTTAATTGCATTAATGATGACATGAGGAAGGTTCCATCTCAAAATCATTACATGTAATTTTACAGATTTTAATCCAACATCAAGACAGCTGAAAACAGCACTGTCCAGTACTGAAGAGGTACACTTACATTGATTTCTTATCTTATTATACATTATATCAATAATGATAAATTGTGTTTTGATGTTGACACACTTTTTCATGTTATATTTTTCCTTTTCTTTCTGCTTCTTCTTCTGCTGCCAAGGAAACACTCGTCTCAGTCATATTACTGTAGGTGTGATTAAATTTGTTGACATGATACTTAGTAAGAAGAAGAAATTAGCCAATATACATCAGATTGGCGAGTGAATAAATAAATCAAATCTGATGAACTCCACTGTTATTGTTCAGGAATAATAGAGCGTTTATGTCACCATCCAAAAATCTGTTTTTCACCTTCAATCCCCTAGTGAGGTTGATTTGTGTGATATTATTATTTATCACAGGAGTGGCAGTCGCCTCCTCCTGCAGAGAGTTCTCCTTTAACGTGTTGGCTGTAACCTGGGAGCTGTCACAACTAATCTCCTATCATCACTTCTCATCACCTCTACAGTCAAAGAAGATGATATCCAGGTAAAGATTACTCTTTGCTGCTCTGCTTCTTTTTTTCATTCTCTCCCCTAACCTGTGAAACAATTTTCTTTGACAGGGCAGCAGAACGAGCTAGGTGCTATTTTGATATTAGCATATATATCACCAGTTATGCTGAACAGGCCATTCAGTCTGAGACGAGAGCCTGTCTGGGTGTCAGCTCTGTATTTAGCTTCCATCATACGACCGCAGGGCTGATCCACACTGAAACCAGCAGCAGGCCTCATTCTACTCTGCTGCAGAGCCAAGACTCTATCTTTTCAAGTCATTCACTTTTTTTTTATTGAGTTCTGAAAATCTTATTTTCTTCAAACACATAAAAGAGACTATTCTAACAAGTAAAAAAAAAAAATTGATCTGCTCTATTCTGTTTTAACAACTTCAAATCTCATTTAAACTTTCTGAAGCTATGACTTTTAACTGTGACTTTTAGCTGTAACTCTTGTTCCACACATGTCCCATACAGTGGCCCTGAAGTGCAAAACACAACAGCAAATTCAAAAACACAATAGCGAATAAAATAACACAACAGCAAATCGCAATCAAATAAACACAACAGCAAATTCAAAAACCCACAATAGCAAATCAAATAACACACACCGCAACTTCAAAACACACAATAGCAAATCAAATAACAAAACATAAACTTCAAAAACAAAAGATAACAAAAGTGATATACGGAGTGCATTGCTTCACTGGAGTAAAAAAGAAATTAGGGCACTATCTCGTAATACGAGAAAGATCTCATAAAGGTGCCTCATGGCCCTGCATCGGTAAAGTTGAAAAGATATTGGCCTTACGAGTATTTCAATAACCTTAATGAAAACGTTTTTACAACACAAAACACATATTTTCAACCGTAGTAAGGACAGACAACGAGCTAAACCACGTTCATCACAACCGAGCTACAACCTAATGTTCTCACAATGAGCTACAAACATCTAAATGTTTAATTCATCAACGAGTTACACCTAACGTTCATCAACGAGCTACAACCCACGTTCATCACAACGAGTTACCACCTAACGTTCATCACAAAACGGCTATCAACCTAATGTCATCACACGAGCTGCACCTAATTTCATACAAACGAGCTACAACGGGAGCCACCCCAACAACTTAGTGTTTACTAGGACTTTTTATCTTTCTGGGATTTTTTATTAGGAATATTTACAATAACTTCAATATGTAACAGTACTGCAGTAACGCTATCACACTTCAAATCTAGTGCGACTACATCGGTTTGTACGCTTTGCCTCGGAAACTCAGAAATCAAATAATAATCTCTTTTCTAGATAATATGCAGATTTAGAAAAGTCATTAAATAAACCAAATCAATTGTTTTCTGACAACTCCTAACCTGATTCTTTTCTACCCTGTTCCCAGCTACTTCTGGGGTGATTTTCAGTTCTTTCACTGCACCTGCACTTTTACGGTAAAGCGTCACTGTGAAGACGCTTTACCGTACAAATGATGTAGTCGGCACTAGAAGTAGGTGCGTGGGAACATGTAGAACAGGAATTGCCAGAAAGTAATTGATTTGTTTATTAATGACTTTCTAACTCTGCATATCTTAGAAAAGAACTTATTATTTGAGTTTCTGCGTTTCCGCGGTGCAACTTTAAGTCATCATGAAGCACTACCGCTTTACCTACACACACGATGTTCGTCGGACTAGATTTAAACGTTAGGATAGATTAATGCAGTACTGTATATTGAAGTTATTGACTTACTCTTCCTAATTAAAAACTCCCGAACTTATGCATCGTCACTAGTAACACACTAATGTTGTTGGCTCAGGATGGCTTTGTGCTGAACGTTGTCGTAGGCTAAATGTCTCCGGGTCACTGATCTAAACACGTTTTCTTCTTAGAGTTAAACAGCTTACACTCTTAGACGGAACGAACGAGCGTCTACAGTGTAAGTTTGAACACGGAGACGA
>NW_020861275.1:0-257 GCF_000972845.2 Larimichthys crocea
CAGGATTAAATGCATTTTATAAAATAAATTTAAAGTCCAGTGTGCAATATTTATAGTGGCACTGAGCAGCGTAGCTTCACCCTCTGCTTTCTAGCTTAGAGGAGAAACTACAGAAAAACAAAAGTGATGCATATTATCCTGTAAACAAAGCTCCAAGAATCATACATACTGGACCTTTCAAGAAAGAGACAACTCTGACATATTGATTACAGATGCAAAGTATAAGGAGGTTACAAAACTATGTGAACCAACAACGT